>NC_050521.1:27555804-27599228 GCF_002922805.2 Oryzias melastigma | reverse complement strand
GGAAGAGGAGCATGAGGAAGAGGAGCATGAGGAAGAGGAGCTGTGAGAAAGAGGAGCATGAGGAAGAGGAGCTGTGAGGAAGAGGAGCTGAGAGGAAGAGGAGCATGAGGAAGAGGAGCTGTGAGGAAGAGGAGCATGAGGAAGAGGAGCATGAGGAAGAGGAGCATGAGGAAGAGGAGCTGGCGGCTGCAGTAATCAGTGACTCCCATTAGACCGAGTCGAGCTGAAGACTGACAGGTTAGAAGTCGCCCGTCTCCTAATCTGTGTCCAGATTAGATTAGGAGGAGCTCGACCTTCTAGGAGGAACGACTTGTTCTGCATGTCAAACAGACGCTGGAGCAAACCTGACAGGCTTTTATTTTGAAAGCAGACAGACCGGGTTTGTCTTCCTCCAAACTGATCTGCAGGTGGAACCAGGGAACTTCCCTCTGACCAATCAGATGCCTCAGTGAAAGTGGGTGGAGCTTCCAGGATTGACAGATTTTGTTTTAATTGGACAGGGCGTGGCCTTCTAACGAGCTCACTCCTTATTGGTGAGAGTTGTTGCCATAGAAACAACTGACTTGAACAAATCACTGATTGGTCCGTAACTTTGATTGGAGCCGGAAGTAAAAAAAAATCAAAAATAAAATCAAAAACCAGCATTCTCTGTCCAGTTTTCAGATACTGTCTAAAGGAGGAGCCTGAGGTGTTACCACGGCAACAGAAAGACAAAACACTTTTTTATCGTTAGTGAACACTGTGAGGATGTTCGTTAAATGAGGTCAAAACATTTCTTCCTGCTCTTTCTTCCCTGTTTTGGTAGATAGCGCCCCCTAGGCTGCAGCTGCCGCAGTAATATTTGTGTGTAAAAGTTAAACATTTTATCGGCGTTCTGCGTCCTCGATGGAAACTTAACTTTTACAGGTCTTCTCGTAGCGTCTGCCAGAAATTCTGCTAAAGACACAAACAATGGAGAAATACGAAGAATTCTGGTTCCTACGAGATGTGTAACGAGCTGCTGGCATCAGGCCCCGCCCCCAACCAATTACCTGCACTGCAGTAGGAGTTTTATATCAAACAATTATCTTATCAATTATTGATTTTATGTTTTTTTGTAAAGATGCAGCCTTAATGTCTTAATTGTTTTTTTAAATGAGTGTGTATGTTTGTGTTTGTCGTGTTTTTTGATCCGCACAACAGCAGAGTTTATTACTGAGAAGCTTTCAAAATAAAAGTCTCCTGACCTTCAGATTCAGAGTCCTGCTGCTTCTTGCAGGTCTGTACCTGCTGATGCTCACCTGTGTCAGCTGTTTGCTGCAGTTGGACTTTACTACAAACCTGGTGTAGATTCTTTTACAAACAAACATGTTTAGTTGAAGCTCAAAATCTAAGTTCTGGTTGTAACATTTTCATGTATTTCATGTAAAATCTCTCCTCATGATGATCTAAAAAGAGATCTGATGAAGGAGAAGGAAGAAGGAGATCGTGTGGATAATCATTCCAGGTCAGCAGCTTGATGAGGAAAAGACATGAACACAGCATGGATTAATGCAGGAGGAGGAGGAGGAGGAGGAGGAGGAAAACAGGTCAATCTCATGGATCCGATGAAGAAGCTCTTCTGGGTCCTCCAGCTCTGCTGTTTGTCCAGAAACATCCAGAAGGTTCTGCACAAACTGGAAAAATCAAACTAATAATGTGAGGATCTGCTCGATGAAGTCCTGCTAAACCCAGACCAATGAAACGCTGCTGAAACGTCTCATTGACGCTCTCATTAGGAGTTCTTGTTTTCTTCAGACCTCATCACTGAAGGTTCAGGTTTGGTTCATTCAGTGTTTCTGACTCACATGAATGGATGGAGGATTCTCCAGGATTCTACTGATGGGACTTTAACTTTCAAATAGAATAATTCTGTCATAAACATGTATTTTCTATGTATAATAACAACAATAAACACAAATCCACGCTAAAGTTAGCCCACACGGGCGAGTGCCGCGCCATGTTGCAGACAGACCTCTTTTTATCTGAATTATCTGCTTGACGACAAACTATAATTATCGATAATTATCGGATTGACGATATTATCGTGGAATCCTAGTTTTGTTTGTCTAAGGCCTGGAACCAAGTGACCCAAACGGATGTTTTTCTTCTTCTTCTTTGCTTTTTGAAGACCTCAGTAATCCGTTTAAAGATCTGCTGAGTCGGATCAGCCTCACACCCGGTTTTTACTTCCAGAGTTCTGCTGAGTTTGGTAGGATCTGTTTGCTCCAGCAGGTGTGAGTTACTGATCAGCTGTTGCCGATCGATTACCCATCAGTACTTATCGATCCCTGCCTCCAGAATCGCTCCGTCATGTTGTCACGTTTTGTGTTCTGGATTTTTAGCTCTGATCCGTTTGGTTCCTTCTTGATTTTCTTGACTCTTTCATCAGTGAACGTCTTATGATGACATTCCTGAATTTATTAGAACCTAATGAACTCGTTAGTGTTAGATCATACATGCAGTAGCTAAGCTCCGCCCCCTCTGATTGGAATCAGGTTTCCAGACCTGCAGATTTGAGTTTCTTCTAAACCCTCTGAATTTGTTGGTTTTGCTCCAAAACACAAAAAGAAAATTCCACAAATATTTAGTTAATTTGGGAAGACTTAGAAACATCTCGATTGGTGGTTTCCCTGCACTGAGAATGTTTTAGATCCTTTTGGACCAGAAATGGACAAACATCAAACAAAGAGGGAGGAGAACGCTCTGCAAAACTTCTAACTAACTTTTTATGAGCATCAGTGTCTGTTTACTCTTCCAGATGTTAAACGTTCTGTTAAAAGGAACATTAATTATTTAAACAAACCAAAAGTTTATTTTTTCAATTAATTTGTTTTTCAGGAAATACAACAAATTCATAAAAATATCAAAATCATAAATTCATAAATTGTACATCTTACAGACTGAAAAACATTTTTTTTTTTTTTTTTCTAATTTCCAACACCTCCATGCAGAGAAAGCGCGGCGGGTCGGAGGGAAATGCTTCAGCAGAAAGACCTCATGAACTTTTCTGCTTCTGCAGAAACTGAAGCTTCTCTCAGGAGTTTGATGCTGAGACAAACTCCGAGTCGAGTTTATTTAAATACCAGCCTGTAGGAGTCAGAAGAAACCAGTCTGACACTCTGACTGCATCCTGATAATCTCCTCAGTTAATCACATCAGTGAGGTGAAGATACCAACGATCCAATCAGGAGATAAGACGATGACAGATGAAGAACCAGAGCGCGTCGGCTCCTTTTATATCCTGAAATAAATCGGTTCCTTATTAGCTCCTCTTTATCTGCTTTCTGGTCATTTCTAAGATTTTGTTTTTCCTTCTTCCAATCTTTTATGGTGGATCAGGACTCTTCCTGGATCTGGATCTCTGGAGCTGCTGCTCGGCTCGTTCCTGAGTCTGTGTTCCAAACGGGTTTGAACGGTCCTGATGCAGCAGCATCATCAGAAACTGAAACGTGGATCTGGTTCTTCTCGATGTGAAGGAGCTGCAGCTCCACCCAGAACTCCTTCTAAGCAGGAATCTTACTCTAAAAAGTTATTACTTATACTTACTAGTTACATCCCCAAAAGGTACTTGAGTTAGTAACTCAGTAGTACTTAGCTACTCATTAAGTAACTTCAGTGACTTCTCCAGTTAAAATCTGAGTTTTTCCACATTCATCCGATTTGAAAAGCTGACGTCAGTGATGTCTGTGGACACACCACGAGGTCAACACTCTTGATCCTTTTGCTGCAATTCAGGTGAAATTGTGTTGATATTTCAAGCCTGACAGTTTAGAGAGCAGCCCCCCCCCACCCCCGTCCGCTCGTCTTCCCAGCCAATCGGGATCTCTAGCATCTTCATCTATTAGCACTAGCATTTTCAGCGGCCACATTCACCTTATAGCATTATATGCTGTATATCTTGTTTTTACATTTTTTTGTGTTATTTCTTTCAATGAAGATTATAGAAATGAATTGTTTAAAATGTATGACTATGTGTGGCTTTCTGGAAAACCTTAAATCTTTGCGTTTAGGCTGATTGTTACACTTTTTCTGTTAGCCTACAGCCCCGCCCCCATCAGAGAAGAAAACTGTTATGTGGCCCTCACGAGAACAAGTTTGGGGACCCCCGACTCTAATTAACCATAAATGGTGTTGTAGCAGGGATCAAAGTAATTTGATTACTTCGTTACTTAACTTTTAGCACCGTTTGTAACGCTTGACCACATGATTGTCTTTAATTTGATTTGAAATGGTTTATCAAGAAATCTTCAACACATCCTCGTTTTTATTTTGGCGTTCCTCAAGGCTCATTTCTGGGCCCAGAAATATTCTCCTGTTTTTCCTTTTATATACCTTAAAAAAACCCCAAAACTCTGTTTCCCAGTGGAAACAACTTGATGCTAATAGGGTGACGCTCCCTTCCTCCATCTTTTCTTCACCTGGTGGACGTACCTCCTCCCTCCTCTTTTAATGCAGGTTTCTCCTTTTGAGAAAGGAGGAGATGAATCACTCGGGTCATCCCGGGTTTCTACTGACAACAGAGCAGTGTCCTCTGGCCGAGGGGCTCCTCCCTTAATGTTCTCCTCCTCTCCTCCTTGGGCCTCCTCCTCACGTCCCTCCTCCGTCCACATTAATCTCATGGCAGAGAAAATAAAGCGGAGCATCTGTAATAGTTTAGCTGCGTCACTGAAGGACAGGCGGAGGTCGGCCGGCTCTGCAGCCAACATGTCGACACGACGTCTGTGTGTGTGTGCACGTGCACGTCCTGCGCGTGCACTAATAATAATAAATGACTTGGTGTGGATGCAAGGACAGAACGGGGACAACGCTAAAAAGGTTCACTACCTTGTGGTTCAGCACACAAATCCATCGACGAACGCACACTTCTCTGTCTGCTACACACAGACGACACTCAGGAGAGTCACTGCTGCTGCAATCAGAAAGAAATGATCAAATGATCAAAATCACAAGAGAGCAACGCAGCTGTGAAGGAGGAAGTACAAATGTGGAAAACAGTTTCCCACATTTATCAGTTACAGAACAAACGAAGCAGAAAATAAAACAGGAAATGGAAAAAATACAATTATTTAGCAAACTAAATGGAATGATAATAAGAAAAACACAAAAATACATCATAGTGGAGTCCTCTGGAGTCACGAATGTTTCGGAAGACGTTTTATGAAAATGATGGGAGTCGGCCATTTTGACTAAAGTTTGCTCCGCCCACCCAACTCAACGTGGTGAAGAGGAAACTCAATCAAAGTCGATCACACAAGGGGCCAAAATCAAAACACTTTTGTATTATATTTTAATTTTAATGACGTTTTTAGCCTAAATCAAAAAGTCTTTTTTGTTTTTTTAAGGCATATTTTATGGACAGTTTCAGTATCATTAGAAATACAACTCTGGGTTGTGGGCGGGGCTATTGACACAGAGCGCCCCAGCCCCTCCCCATCAAGCTAGCATTAGCTGCTCTAAAACACCTACAAGCAATATTGGATGAATTCAGTCGGACTGTTTGTGCCGGAATCACAATTCGCTACAACACTCATCATGTCTTTCACACCTGTGTGACCAGGTCAGGAGTATTTGGCCCCGCCCACATTCGTTGCTCCATCATTAGTTTGAGCTTTTTCTAGCTTCCAGTTTTCTGATCCAACGTGATCTGAAATAAGAAATACTCAGAAACGCAGTTTTAATTGTAAATTATTTCCTAAGAACTTCTACTATTACAAAAATGCCTCAAGTTTTCATCTGAGTGGGTTTTAAACATTTCATTATCTTAATTATCAAAATGAATTTTTTAAACTTTGACCATTCTGGCTTCTTATTTACTAACAAAAATGTCTAATTAGTTCTATAAACACGACAAAGCAAAGGTCAGGAGGTGTGTCCTCCTCTGTCTGTGGGAGATCTTGTTGAAGGTCCATCAGAGGCGTTTCTGAATGTTTTGGTTGTTTTTGTCTAAAATATTATTTTATTTTTTTAATCAACAAAAGCTTCAAATCAATCTTAAACTGGTGCTGTTAACCTGTGAGAACTCTAGAAGTTCCCCAGCGGATTAAAGCCTCTCCACGCCGCTTTTATCACGGCGGCGGCGGCGGTTCCGTGACCTCCAGAGCAGCTCCTGTCGATCCGTCCTCATCCTTCAGCGGTGAGAAACTCTCCTGACATCCAGCTTCAGCTCCGACAGCTGCGAGTTTGATGGAGCAGAAAGAAAAGCTCCTTTAATTACTGGTTGAAAAATCGTTAGAAGGAGCTCAGCGGTGGACGCCGCGGCGCCGCGTTCTGGAGTGGTTTCTCTACGATTACACGCAGCTTCTGAGGTTCTTTTGAAGGACTTATTGTCCATTAAGTGGTGAGACGCAAAAGCATGAGGACGGAAACACTTTGATGAATAAACTATAGAAACATTTCCTGAACTGATGAGTTATAATCCACTGAGAGCTTCAATGAACTGAAAATGTTTCTGATTCTTAATCCAAATCTGGAGGGATTAACAGCAGAAGAAAAATCAGTTAATCAGAGGAAAAAGAAAAGGTTTTTACATTTTGTGTAAATTGTCCTTAACCTTCATATTTTACTAGCTCCGCCCCTTTAGGTGGTAAGTCTGAGAAAACAAACAATCGATTTGCTTTTGTTTTTGACCGATGAAGGTCGATATCGGCCGAAACGTTAGAAAGAGATGTTTTTGGGTTCTAGCGCTAATCCGGGACGAGATCCTAACCCTGACCCCAGGGGAACGGGATTTAAGATAACCAGAAACAACAAAATAAACAAATAAGTAAGTAAAATAATAGGTCAATAGAACCAAAGGATTTTAAATCTTTAAAAAAATATTTCCCCTCAAAAAAGAATAATGATAATAGATTCTATTTTGAAACCACATCCAAGGGGACTGCTTATATACAGGTGTGCTCTATAGTCCAGAAAATATGTTAATTAGGAGACAAGCTAACAACTAACCACAAAGCTAATGTAGCCTAAACTGCAATTAAAGGTTTGATTAAAAACTAGGGAATAAAAATAGAAATATTTTGGGTTTCAGTCTGTTTTTAAGGGTTTAATGAAACAGTTGGAGCTCCTCGGTTGGTTTTCTGGTCACTTCCTTTTCTTTAGCAGAGTTTGGGTCATCTGTTGTCCCAAAACCAGCCCAGAACCTGACGCCACGCTCTTCTGTTCTGGTGTTGCAGGAGGACGAGACGGGCGACGGGCGCTTCGGCTTCCCCGGCTACGGCATGGGCCCCGCCTGCCTGCAGGCCAAGGACGGCATGGCCATCAAGGGCAACAACAACAACGCCCCGACCTCGGCGGCGCCCGAGAAGAGCATCGAGGAGATGAAGAAGCTCTTCATCAGTCGGGCCAAGCGCATCGACACGGTGTCCCGCGTGGCCTTCCCGCTCGTCTTCCTCATTTTTAACATTTTCTACTGGATCATTTACAAGATCATCCGCAGCGAGGACATCCATAAGCAGTAGCTGAGAAGAAACAAAAAAAGAGAAGAAGGTGACTGACGTGAGAGAAGTCGGCCCCGTTTTTCAGCCTCCTCCTGGTTCGGTTGCATTTGGCATCCCTCTGAACCGACACCGGTTATCGGCTCCCCGTTTTCCCCCTCGGAACCCCCGGTCTTCTCTTACGCCCTCCGAATAACGCGGACCGGTGCAATAGCAATGCAGTAAAATGCATGAAATATGAATGTGGCAATATATTAAAGAAAAGAAGAAAAACCCACAAACTGTTTGGGAGCGACGGAACTGCAGCCAAGAGGATGCTGGGAGGATCTTCTATTTCATTTAAGTTTTTTTGTGTGAAGACAGATATATATATATATATATATAATTCTATATGGAAACAATGGGAACGGGTGGGGGTGGGGGGTGCAAGAGGCTGTGTATCATACTCATATCTATTATAATTTAAAAAATAGGAACTCTGTCTGGACCGGATGGCATCTGAGCGAACAGAAAGGAAGAAGAGTGCTTCTATAACACAGTGATGCAAGGACCCGCGTTCTCTATATATAGATTTGCTTCAAACGTGTATTGCAAGCACCCGTCAGAGCTTTACTGCCCTCCCGCTGCCAACGCCACAAAAACTGCAGTCGGTCCAGGTCCTGCCGAACAGACCGAGCCGAAACCACGGAGAGAAGAGAGACTCTGGACGGACGGAGGCCTGCGGTCAGCGGTCCGTACGTACTTTCGTATCGCATCATCTGTTGCTTTTGTACCTCTTTGTTTGTGCCAAACGAACATGCGGCAGAGCGGCGCCCCCAACCTTTCTCTGGAGGAACGCCTCGATGTCAAAAGCGGGTTTCTTCTGGGTTTGTTATTTTCCAGAACTGTGAAAACAGGTTTGCTCCTCTTCTGGTGTTTCTTTCATCGCTCTGTACGCAGTGACAGCAGAAAACCTGAGTACAAACGTTTATGGAGCGGTCCAAACGGTCCAAACCGTCCGGAGGAGCTCATGAAGCTTCACAGAAACCGTTGAGCTTCTGTGGAGGATTTTGGTTCCACTTTTCCACAACTAAGGTTCTAAAGCATGTGTCAAAGTCAAGGCCCGGGGGCCGGATCCGGCCCTCCAGATCATTTTATTTTATTAATATCAATAGCCCGATGTTGTCTTCCGTTTATTTCTAATTTGTTTAATTTTGACAAAATAAATTTTTATGGAGAGTCAAATATTGAAAGTTGTTTTAAGTTGATTTATTCTGGAAAAATATTCCTGCCTTTTTATTATTCAGAATTATGTTATAAAGTTACAGTTTTAAAGTTTTAAAAATTGGCATTCTGCAGCTTTTTGGACTATTTTGCCATTCACCAAGATATTATTGGCTATTTTTTTGGCCGCTGTTCGGCTCAGGTGTGTTTTGGATTTTGGCCCCCTGTGTGATTGACTTTGACACTCCGGCTCTAAACAGAACCAGAACCTTTATGTTACTCTATCACTGGTGGGTCTGGTGCTGCAGAACTGAAGTGCTCTTGAGTTTGGATGGAAGACGTTCTCCTTCAGGACTCTCTGGTAGAAGAGATTTCACGGCGATGGCGACTCGTTCACGTCCTGAAGCTTAAGAACACACCATCACACTCCCACCTCCGTGCTTTTTCACTGAAAGTTCTGGTTTGAGTCCAGATGTTTGTGGATGCTCTTCTTCCAGAACATTCAGAAGTTTATTGGACCGAACTCTTCATGGATCCATGTTTGTCTCCTCCTAGCTGTTAGGCCAGAAAATTTTCAGGTTTTTGGTTTCATGGTACTTTCTTTACAGATTCGCTGGCGTTGACAGACAGTATTTCTACCTGTAAAAGGAAGCCTCATATAAAGTAAATGTACTCGGGTTTTCTTTTGGTCAACCTTTGAATTATCTGAATAACACAGATGTCACGGGGGGGCAAATACTTCTTCACAGTTCTGGATGAAGTTTTTTCTTAAAAAAAAGCCGATTCTCTTGTGTTATGAAACTTTGACATGTTTACATCTTCGTAGTGCTTCCTTGATTTGATCCCACCTTAATGTGAGAGGTTAAGCCCCGCCCACTTCCTACCTGAACTACAGAGATTATAATGTTGTTCTTGTGCTTTCATGTCCTTCACAAAGCCTCATGAAGCTTCACCATGGCCCACACAGAAGAACTGAAGGTTCTGTTGGGGGTTCTGTCAGTCGGGCACCTTTGACTGAGGATCTGCTTTGCACCAGGCTTCTATGCAATGATCCGAATATGCAATCATGCTTTTTGGTTCTTCTTCGTAGCTCTTCCATTTAGCTGCTAGCGTCTCGTAGAAGGTTGAGGACTGCTGAACGTTCTTCACAGATGAATGTTAGCAGTCAGTGGAAGATCTAAGCCGACATCCCCGTGTGCAGAAGACTGCATGAACATTCAAACATGAAATCTGCTCCCAGACGTTCAGAAGTTTCGTCTCCTTTTCAATTGACGGATCGATATTGTCTAAAAAGATGCTATCGTGGGATTCGGCCTCCACCGGCATCTTTAGGCGACTGTAATCCAGAGATTTGCACCTGAGTCTTATTCTGTGTTAAAATTAAAAGTACAAGAAATGTACCTGTTTGTGCTAAACACATTTGGATGAAGCTAAATAGAATTTTTATCCTAAAGACTCGGATTAGATGACATCAAACTGCGCATGCACTTTTGTTTCTTTCATTGCAATCATCTAAAATGATTTAAAAAATAGAGAAAATTAAAATTTCTAATGAGATTAACTTGTGTTGTAAAAATGTAAAGTCTGTTTTAAACGGAAAAGAAAAATCAGCCTGAATGGCTAAAAGAACCAGCAAGAAATTTGAGCTCAGCATTAAAATGCTTTTTATCTAGATATCAAAGATTACCAAGTAAATATAATTAGAGACTAAATATTTTTCACTGAGTGACTCTCAGTAATTGTGTCTTAGCATCTTCATGCTAAATTTCAAGCTAAAGCTAAATTTGTGAGATTGACTTGCTAGCATGCTAACTGCTAGCATTTCCAAAATGGAACTTTAAGCTGCATTCACACTGAACAGGATTTACACGGCAGGGGCGTCCATATTCACGTGATCAGAGACCGTACGCCGTGTTTCCAGCGTCAGCTGCAGTCAGATTCTCTAACTGCAGAACGTTTTGGACAGTGCAGCAGAAATTCCGATGGTGCAATATTTCCAGAGTTCAAATGTTTGAACTTTGGCGCATTGTGTCAACCAATCAGTGGGTGGATAATTTGACACACGGTATGGGCGGACCAGAATAATGGTCATTTGATGTGAACGTAGCATTTTGTGTTTGTAATCATGTCAGCGCTGATTCTGAGCAAACATTCGCCTCCAGCCCTTTCCAAGCAGAAACATGCTAGCTGCTAACAGCCCCTCATGGAAATATCACACGCTTTGACTTTGAAAGCCACGTGCTGTCAGTCCAAAATCCACATTAGCAATCTAATATATCTGGATGAAGATTCGTCATTTTTTCTGATTAGTTGCTGGTTTTAAAAGGTCAAAGCTGCTAGTTTTCTTAAGGTAAATGTCTCAAAACATTAGCGGACATGTTTTTCTTGTTCTTTTCTGTGTTTTACTCCCTTTTCCCGCTTGTTCAGATCCACATTTGGTTTGTTGAGATATTTATTTATTTTAGTGAGCACATTGTGGACCTCTGACGTGGTCCAGAACATCTGTGAAGAAACTGCAGCCTGAAGGACCAGCTAGCTCCTTTGCTGCTTTTGCAGAATTTACTTTTGGTCCATGTATTATTATTTTATTCTTATTATTTAAATATGTTTTCATAAATATTTATCAGATGATAAAACTCTGCTAATGTATAGAATTTATTTATGATGATTTTGTGCCAAATATAAATCCAGAAGAAAAATTTGAGTTTTGCTATTTTTAGACGTTAAATGTTTAAATTAACGTTTAGTTTGACAGTATTTTCTATAAGTAAACAATGACTTTAGTTTGCTTTTGAGTGAAGATGACCTGAAGGGCTAAGCCGAACACACCCCGGTCTTCATAATCCAGCATGAGATTATTCTGGAGTCAAAGTGCCGGAAAATCCACAATCTCAGCATTTTGTCCAGATGTTTCTTTTCATGTGGGTTTTGCTGATTCTTTATTAGAATAGTGAATACATAAATTGCTAATTATGAATCTGTTAAATTATATAAGTAAAAAAATATCTGATTTATGGTTGATGTTTGGGATAAAATAAAAAAAGATTTTTTTTTTTTCAACAGCTAACTGAACTGTTTGTTCCCAAAACCTTAAATGTGATGTTGAAATTTGCACCTGAATCTCAGACTATTTTAAAAATAATGATCGTTTCATCTTAAAACCTTTGAATATCATTTGAATACGAACTTAGAGTTTTATATGTCCAAAAATGATGATAACTTTGCCTGATGTTAAAATGAACTTTAATCTCAGGTCTATTTTTACCTCCTGAGTCAAAAATCCAAATGGAAGGAATTCCAGCTGATATTATTTGCATAGGATTCAGTTTGAAGCTAAATGAAATGCATTTAGTAAATATCAGCTCATTGATATAATAATGTATCCCGACTTTTTCATTTATGTAGGTGGAACTCGTCTACCAAAGACAAAACGGTCCAAACCAGCTGAGAAAACAGTAGCGCATATGCTTTCGTTAGATCTTTTTAGTGTGTTCAAGTCTGACTGTAGTTATTTTTGGACCAAAGAATTAGACGTTTTACAAAAAGAAGCTTCAAATGTTGAAGTGCATAATTAGCAGGAGTGTAGCATGAAGGCAGAGCAGCTTTTGGAGATGAAAACACCGTCTTTGTAATGTTACGTTTGACCACATTATTCTTTCTGTTTGTGTTCATGAAGGTGAATGAAAAAAAAACTGAGCAACCATCAACTGCATTCTGCTTGACCCTTTAACACCACAGCTTTAGCTCCAATTTTGATGTTCTTTGAAATATTGTTAACTCTTCAACAGCAATTAATGTAATTCCAATCGAATTTGATGCAAGAAATGCAAGACTTGTTGAAATTACGTTAACTTTGTTAAGGTGGAGTTACAGTAGTTCAAAGGTTGTGTTATTTAATATCACCAGTGATGGTATTAAAGGGTTAAATGTTAATATTTGTCCCAAACAAGTCCCAATATGTTGTGTTTTTTCAGAGTTACTAGGACAGTTAGACAAAGAAAAATCTGGAGGATAAATTCTAAAATTCACTGCTATAAATGGATGTTTACAGAACCCTAAAAGCAAACTTTTTTAAATCTACAGGCAGCTTACTGGAGCCAAAGAGTGTAGCAGCTGAAGCCCTATGTCAAACATTTTATCCCCAAAACGAGGGATTGCAAAACTAAAAATATATATATATACTTTTCTATTTTACACTCAAATTAAGGTTAAAAGATATTTTCATTTCTGATTGTTTCTGTTGAGATGAGTTTCTTTGTGTGCCATAAACGCTGCATCTGGAAGCACTTCCATAAGCCGACGTCCGCTCTCTCGTGCCATATGGGGTTGAATATGCAACTACAGACAACAAGGACCTACAACATATCATGCATTTCTTCAACCGCCATCTTTCATGAGCCTTTTCCCTGCTGTGAACCGTAGTCTCGCCGTGTCATCAACCTCATTCTATTAATCCTTGAGGATGTTGTTTGGGTTTGGGAGGACTTCACATTATGAAACTGGGTTTATATAGTTAGACTGAAACATGAGGGAGGAGTTTGTGGAAGTTTTGAAGTGGATTTTAAAAAAGCATGATTTGATTTATTGTTGATGGGTTCACTGGTTTTAAGGGGATTTTGTTCACTTCATTTATATTTTATTGTAATAATTGTACAAGCCTATGTCATGAGAGACGAGGGAAAAAATACGGTGACCCCTGAACTGTTGTGAACTAAAGGAAATATTATTTATTGATTGAATTTTCTTTGCACAAGTTGGAATGGCCTTAATTTAGCTTTACTTGCTTCTGTTGTGTATTGGCACAAAGTGCACCTGTTTAATTTGCAAAACTGAAAAATGCTCCTTATGATGCTTATAATCTGAGTGTGCACATCAAAGCAGGACGATTAAAAAAAAGAATCAGCAAATCCTTTTTATTTTTCATTAATCTGAGAAATGATATTTTGCATGAGCATAAGTAAAATGGCAGATATTTTGGCTTGTACAAAAATGTGAAGCAATTTGAAGAGAAAAATAAGAATGTACCGTTTCTGCTGTATCTGTATATATCTAAATATTTATTGAAATATGTCATACTACTAATTCTATAAACGATTAAAGGTTTTCTCAAAAAAAAATCTCAACCTGTTTTTGGACATTGTCGAGGTTGTTGAAGTTGGAGCTTCTGTTTTCTGTTATTCAACTCAAGGATCTGTGTAACCATTCATGAAAAAGTATTAAAAATAGCAAATAAACTAACGCTGAGGGTTGTCTGTTTTTTACAGTATAAGGAATGGCCATTAGGGGGCGATATCTGCAGATAAAGTGGACTTTTAAATAAATGACTTCTCACTCGATCTAAGTATCTTCTGAATGAGTTTTTGCTTTCTCCTAGTTCAAGTGGACCTACAGGAAATACAAATGAAGTCAAATGAGTAGAAGAAGTGAGAGTCCTGGGAAGTGTTTATGTGAAACAAGGAGCATCATAACTCACAAAAACAAACACACACTCACTTAATCTCTGAAACTTAAAAGTCTTTTTTACATTCCACCATCCACCTTAGTAGAACATAAACACCCACCGGAGGACAGGTGTCAGCTCACCTTAGCACAAATAGAACACATGAAACAAAATCAATATAAATAAAGCTTAGCAAAAGCTACAAAAGGGGTTTGTACAAATATACTAACCCTTATTGCAACAGTAAAATCTGTCCAACACAAAATACCTTCAGCTCATATGTGTTTGCTCAGCTGTTGGACAGAACAAGATACCAATAAAATGGAAAAAAAGGAAAAAAATAACCCTGAGGGTCGTCTGTTTTTTTTGCAGTATGAGGAATGGCCAATAGGGGGCGATATCCGCAGCTAAACTTGACATTTAAATAGATGACTTCTCACTTAATCTTAACATCTTCTAAATGAGTGGTTTTCTTCCTCCTAGTTCAAGTGGACCTAAATGAAATAAAAATGAGGTCAAATGAGTAGAAGAAGTGAGAGTCCCGGAAGTGTTGATGTGAAAGATGGAGCCTCATAACTCACAAAAACAAACACACACATGGGTGCGCACACACACACACCGGTCCACCTCTGAAATGTCTCCTTCCTGACTTCATGCAGTTTGTCTCTGTCAGGAGCATCATACTTCAGGCCTCAAGGGCAGGTGCTCTGCTCCTTTTCTAACCCATCCTGCTCCTCTAGCTGCAGCTAAAACACCTGATCCAGGTAAACGGCAGCAGAGACGTCTGCAATAAACAACAGGAGGCTGGAGTTCAAACACTCAGGTCAATCTGACAGGCACCTTTAATGATGTTGAACAGGAGAGTCAAACTCAATCACACAAGGGGCCAAAACCCAAAACACACCTGAGGTCGAACAGGATAAACCTTTATTGAACACTGTAAAACTACATTTTTAAAACTTTAAAAACATAACCTTTTTACATAATTATGAACTAGATATATAGCATTACCTGCGATAGTGATAGTGTGAATGCTGTAAGCTGAATTTGGCTGCTGAAGATGCTGGTGCTGATAGCTGAAAACGCTGAAGCTGAAAACGAGCTAAAATATTAGCTAGATGCCAAATTAACCTTAAAAACTCTAAAAAAAAACTTAGGTTAGCCAATGCATCTAGCATGTAGCTGAAAAAAATAGCTAAACTTCAAAATATCAAAAAAGGAAAAAAGCCTAAATTAGCCAAAACAGCTGTCATGTAAATATTAAACTCCAAAATAGCCTAAAAAAACGTAAAAAGAGAACCCTAAATTAGCCAAAATAGCTAGCATGTAGTTGAAATATTAGCTAAACTCAGAAAACAGCCTAAAACATCTCAGTAAATGCCAAAATAGTCCAAGAAGCTAGAAGAATGCCAGTTTTTAAAACTTTAAAACTGTAACTTTTTAACATAATTATGAATAATAAAAAGGCAGGAATATTATTCCAGAATAAATTAACTTAATAATTTTCAATATTTTACTCTCCATAAATATATATTTAGAAATGAGAGCAAGATAACATCAGATCATTTATAACAATAAAATGATCTGGAGGGCCGGATCCGGCCCCCGGGCCAGATCCGGCCCTCGGGCCTTGACTTTGACACATGTATTAGACCATTTGTTTTTGCCGGAACATCATAATCAATACTTTCAACTTTTTTATAATCTCCTTTAATATTTGAAGTAGATTATCTTTAAAATAAAAATGGTTTTGGGATGTTTGATTGGATGATTGTCTGACCGTTTTCTTTGACGTCTGTCTCTGAGCACAAAAGGACGTGAAGAACAGCAGGCAGCGCGCTGCATTCAAGATAAGATCAATCGAATGTTTTTCATTTTACCTGCAGGAGGATTCTTGTAGCTGCTCTCACACGTGAAACCTCCAGCGCAGAACCTGGAACAGATTTACCTGCTTAAAGCAACGGCCCGCCGGGAGAAAAATCAATGCTAATCGTATCGGCGGAGTCGCTGCCCGCCGCCTGCAGACCCTCAGGAAACTCCAGGGTCCGCTCGAGCGAGAAATGAAACTCAGTGGAATTAGTTTGTTTAGCAAAGCGGCTTCTGAGCGTGTTTAAGTGCAGTAATGTCAGGACTGACAAAGATGAGGAAGGAAGTCAGTCGAAGCTGGAGTCTGGAGGTTAGACCGAAGATCTGTGATCAGAATTACATCCATTTATTTATTTAGTCTTTTTGGTTAAATTATTTAAAATTAAATTAAATTATTATTAACGTGTAAGGATTGGGCTCCTGGATTTGTTTTTATAAGTTATATTCTGTGGTCTGATCAGTCGACCTGTCAGTCACACCCGCTTGATCGTCCACAGCTGTCTTCATTTCTGTTAATCATCTTCAGTCTATTTAAGTCTGGTTTTAGGTCTTCATGGTCAGATTATTCACTTCATTTTCACGTTTATTCCAATAAATGTTTACGTCGTCTCCTCTGTTATCCTGACTCAGGTTTTTCTAAGGGCGGAGATAACCAGTTTATTTAGTCTGTTTAGTTTTTGTCTGTTTTTGTAAAAGTGAAGATGAAAGTGGAGACAAGTTGAGCTGCTTTGGTGTCAAACACTAAATATTTATTTAAAAATATTTCTTTAACATGTTCTTGTGGCATTTTTTTCTGATTGTATATAAAGAGAATTAAGATTTAAACTTTGTTCCAGAGTATTTTTTATTCAAATTGATGTGAATCAGGAGCAGATTGAGTTGGAAAAACCTTGTAGCGGTGATGTGGGTGCTACAGTGGGCGGGGCCACAAGCTCCCTGCTCCGCCCCATCGTGATGCATCCACCTGCAGACGAATAGATCCATGAACGTCTCTGTTTTCCTCATCTGAGCTGGACTCTGGCTGGATAGCTCAGATTTTTGCCATTTTTGTTGAACTGTTATCTTGATGTTGTGAGGGGCTGCAAGCTAGCAGGGATGATGGGAAATAAGCACAGGCTTACTCTAGACCAGTGGTCCATAACTCAGAGGTGAATTTCTAATGAACTCCTGCCGCTCTGCAGAAACTATGTCCTAAGACGAGTTATTTAGGCTACAAACAGCATTATAATAAATGGGACTTTATTAAATAAACGCTTTTGTAACAGCGGCTGACATAACATCTCATGGAGCGGCTGCTGTTCAGTTCTGAGGAAACTTTGTGTGCTGGTCGGTGCTCTCTAAAAAAAATTGTGTAAAATTTGGTTAAGTTCCAAAAAAATGTGTGAAATGTAACAAAACCAAAAGCACAAGCATGAATTTCCAGAACAGGCTGAATGTTTTAATTGTATTAAATTGCATAAATTTGCAAAATATTCCCATTCCTTTAAATGGGGCTAAAAAATTGCATAAATTGAGTAATATCTTAGAAATCGTAAAACTTATGAAAACCAAAAATACGAGTGATTATGTCCTTAATGAGCTGAACGCTCTGATACAAAGATTGCAGAAATTGCTGAAGGTGTGATCGAGTTTTTACAGTCCTAAAAGTGTACGGAAGAAAAATAAGAGAAACAATCACTATTGTGTGAATGCTTTGAATCATTCACACAAGTCATGTGACCAACAGTGACGGCCCACAGCTCATCAGAAGTTGAGCATGATTTCCATTCGTGGCTCCTCCCACATAACTCGCCGCTCCACAACCTGAAGACGCAGACGTCTCCTTTGATGAGCACAAGTGCCGTGGCAGAAATGTGAATGTCTGCTGTGAATCAATGTTTTGTTCACATTTTCAACTACTAATCACATCAATTGGTTTAGTTTAAAGGAAACGATTTAAACTGTTTTTAGTATTTCTAAAAATGGGATTAAGTTTTAAGGAGAAGAGATCAAACTCCAAGAATTTAAAGTTGTGGACAGTCGCTCTTCGACTTAACGACCTCCGTCTCTGCTCCAAATTGGAATCTCAAGACATTTTTATTTAATGAGCTTTAAGCGAACTTTTATATATTTTTTCTTTTTGAAAATTCACGATGGCAGTCTCTTCCCGAGGTCAAGGGTCAATGAAACATCAGTGGTTTTAGATTTAAGCTTATGTCAATTTTTTCAAAGACTCATAAAAGGTTCTTTTGTCCAAAAAAAACATTTAAAACACATAATTGCCTGAAGCCATGGGTCCTGTGGGCATCCCATAATTTAAAAACTTTCAAACATTTGGTTTTTCTCATTTCCAGCCCCAAAAGAGATTTTGACCCAGTTACTTTTGATGGTTTCTCCACCAGGGAAGGGCTGACAATCTTTTTAAAAACCAAAAGATGCTGAAAGAAGAATTGTGAAAACATCTGGTTGGAGTCCCGAATTTCCCCCATAAAGAAGCAGTCGGAGTGAAAACAGTAAATGGTTTAATTTAGTCTCTCGTCGGCATGTGAGCTTAAACATGATGAAGTGCATTGGTAAAAAAAGGCGAACAGGTTTTGATACATGCTCCATTCAGACATCTGTTTGTGTAGATTACAACATCAACATCAAATAAAACTACAGTTCAGCTCGTGACCTGATAAAAACGATGGGCGGAGCCATCGCTACAAACAACGGTGGCAGCAATACACAGGATTGCCCAAAGCAGTTAAAGTACACGTTCCTTTAAGAAACAGGGAGAGAACTCGGAAAATAAAATAAAACCTCTGGGTCTCTACATCCCCAATTCAAGTAATATTTACGCCTTTTTGTTTTTCATTTGTGAGATTCAAGTTCAACGCCAAACTAAAATCAAACTGCGGAGAAAAGAGCCGGTTCCTGGACTCCATGGATGGTGGGGGAGGGGTCAGTGTGGACCCCTCCCCCCCAAACGAGTCCCGCAGCTTTCAGACACTCCTTACAGAAATGTAATGGGGGAGGGGCGAGTTCAGCAGGAGCCGGTGTGAGTGGATGGTTATGCGTCTGCGCCGCATGCGGCTGCAGCCTGCAGTCAGGAGAGCAGCTGACTGCAGGCTGCAGCGTCTGTCAGATCGGGTTCTGAATCGGAGCTCACTGACGGGGAGCCGAGAAGCGGCCCTCGCTGGGGCCCGCCCCCCTCCCGGAGCCAAAGCTGGGCTTCTGGGACATCCCCCCGCGGGTGGGCGGTCCTCTGGGTCCGCCGCCAATGCGCTCTCTGGGACCGCCGGGACCTCGGGGCCTGGAGTCCCGCCGGTCGCCCTCCCTGGCGGAGCGCGTCTTCTTCTCCTCCACGTTCAGCCGGATGTCTCCTCTGAACTTGATGGGCTGAAGGAGCAGAGAGAACGTCAGAAAAAGAAATTCTGCTTTTGGATCCAACCCGACTGAGACTTGGGAGACTCACCTTGTTGTTGAGGATCTTCTGAACCGGCTCAGAGTCGTCGAACACCACGAAGCCGAAGTTGGGCAGCTTCCCGCCACTGTTGATCCTCAGCTCCAGAACCGTCCCGTACTCTGCAGGACCAGAACACGTCAGTCGGGTTTCAGCTTCACCTGGAAGAAGCTCCGCCTACTCACGTTCAAAGAACTCCTTCAGCTCGTTCTTGTCCACGTCGTGGGGAACGTTTCCCACGAAGAGCTGGTGCGCGTCGGGGTAGCGGATGATCCGGCGCCCCTCCGGCTCGCCCTGCTCGCCTTCTCGAGCTGAAAGACACACGTGAGGTTCTGAATGTGCAACCAAACCGAGATCTGCAACTTCTGACGGTTCGATCCAGTTCACTCAAGTAACCAATCAGAAGGTCTCTCTCTGAGTGGGCGTGTACCTGGTCGAGGCCCGCCCCGGTGCGGGGGTGTGGGTCCGCCGGGTCTCTGGTCGCGCGGCCTCTGCTCCCTCTGAGTTCTCTGCGCCGTCTGAGACTCGGGCTTCACTTCTGTTCTCACCTGCAAACAAACCAACGTCTGAATCCGGTTTTCATTTTCCCCAGAGTCCGGATTCCTCTCAGACTTACGGGGGCTGTGGGGGCGACTTTGACGACATGGGGGTTGATTCCTGACACCGGGATGGCGCCGCTGGGGGGGAGGTTCTTACTGGTGACCGACGCCCAGGAGAACGGCTGTGGGCGAGCAGAGAAAGGCGTCAGAACGGAGAGCGGTTCAGGTTCTGTCCGCTCAACTCTGATAGACCTACCCTGTTCTCTTCTGGGGCGCTCGGAGCGGGTTCGGCCGGCGCCGAAGCTGGTTCTGTGGTGGGCGGTGCCGGGGAGGACGACCTCTTCTCCGTCTGCTCGTCAGCCGAGTGCGTTTCTGTCCGGCCGTCGTGGGTGTCCGCCTGACGCTCCGCTTCTGGAGCCTCCAGGTCTTTCTCGACCTCTGGTTCTGGACTGGCCCCTCCCTCCTCATTGTCACCGGGGGCTGTGGGCTCAGAACTGCTGACAGGAAGAGATACGCCCACTTTGTAAACCAAACACTTTAAAGAGGAACCAGCAAAAACCCCGAAGCTCCGGACGTACCAGGATGTGGGGTCGTAGAAGGGGGCGGGCTCCTCGGCGGTGTCGGGGGAGGGGGCCCTCTCCAGATCCTCGTCTTCTGACTCTGGAAGGACAGCGGAGAGGAACGTTCAGACCTCCTGACTGAAACTGGAAATCCTTTATTGAATAGTGGAGGAACCATCGTCTGACCTTCAGGAAGCTCCGAGTCGGAGTCGGCAAACACCTCGTCCTGGTACCGGAACACGTCGTTGTGGACGTAGAACTTGTTGGGGACTGTACCCTGCAGGAACACAGATCACCGAATCTCATAGGCTGCGGCTCAAGTCGTGCGGGTAGCGTCTCGTGAGTCGATACTCTAGTCTTGCGACTCTAGTCCTGAGGGTGCACCCACCTCAGGAGCCAGGACGAAGGTCTGCATGAACTTCCTCATGGGCTGCAGGTTGTTGGAGAGCTCGCCCATCACCTGCACCACCACGCCTTCGTTCAGGGTGGCGTGCGCGTCCACGTGCCGGATTTTTGTGTGACAGTCCCGGAAACTCAGAGCCATCACCCTCTTATGGATCTCCTGCAGGAACATTTGACAGTTTTAAAAACATGGAACACAACATGGAACACAAGACAAACTCAAAGGTAAACGATGGTCTCCATGATCTTACAGATTGTCCATAAACCGGCTCCAGCGGTTTGCCGTTGCCGTCCACACCGCCGTGCACGTACGACGAGTTCTTCCCATAAAACCTGAAGGAGGAGGGCGAACGTTGTAGGGTCAGGATATCTGAACTAATGTGGTCACACCAATGGGGGAGGGGGCGTCACCTGTGCAGGTAGTCGGGGGCCTGGTTCAGGAGCGTGTAATACTGTCGGACAAACTCTCGCCCGACCAGCTGGGCACTTGGCTTCTCCATCACCATTTCTTTGGTCAGCTGGAAATCTCTGCAGAGAAGAACAGACGGGAGATCCGAGCGGCGGCGGTTAACCGGGATACTTTATTAAAAGAATCTCATTGGTGACAGCTGACGTCTGCCACGCCCACACGAGAGAACAGCACACACATCTCCAGCTTTGTTGGCTGGATGAACTGGAGGTTTTTCAAACAGGAAAGATGAAAAAGTTTTCCTATAACTCCTCCCACTTTTAACTCCTCCCGCAAACCACCAGGACACTATAGGTGGTCCAAAATGACTTTAAAGAAGCAGCAACAACTTTTTTCAAAGATTCTTTAAATATCTGAGCCAAATGGAACCAATTCACGGTTCCTATGGCAACAATTTTGGAAGACATTTTTTAAAGAATGAACCAAATTTGAGGCAACATGAACCACAGGCTTCTGAGCTAAAGGCTTAGCCAATCAGATGCAGTGATTCGAGAACTCTCCGCAAACCTTTATGACAATTTGATCGTTGGTGTTCATTCACTGACTGAACATCAACGTCACGCTGGTTGAAACGAATGACTCAGACTGAGTGACAGTTCTGGAGAGTCACTTTGACTCCAGGAACCGTCTCCAGTGTTGCAACAAGGAGAAACGAGATGCTAAAGATTGTGTGGATTTGGGCACCATGGTAACTGCTGTCAACGAGACATTCATGTAAACGGCGTCATTCTCGGTGATGTGTGCATCAGCTGTGGCTTTCTCAGAAAGGGGACAAAAGCAGTAAAATCGTCGACACCTCCAACAGTTGAGCCCCGAATTCAAAGATCAAAATGTCCCTAAAATGACAGCTCGGATATGATAAAGGAAGTTTATCATTTCAATTCTCAAGGACTGGAACCACATTCAGAAAAGGTAAACCACTGACTGTATATGAGAACAGGACTGAGTGACCCCCTTAATAAACTGCTGTTAGTCATTCTATTGGCCAGAACAAACATTCTTTCTCTGATACATTTTTTTTCATCCCAATTTTTCCTCCATTAATTTTTTACAATTCCAGTTATAAACTGACCAATCAGATGCCTCAATAAAAAGTGGGTGGAGCCTACTGACCCCCACATCTTTAACAGATTTTGTTTAGCCCACCTTCAGGTGGTTGGGGCGTGGTCTTGAGGGCCTAGATCAGGTACATTTAGCCAATAAGGAGCAGGTTGGTTAGAAAACATGTAGTACATCAGCCCTCGAGGCCCAGAGGTTGACACCTGTTCTTTAGAATTGATTAGGGTGGTTGCCATGGAAACCTTGACTCAGACCAGCTCATAACAACCAGCGCTTACCGACTGGAATGGTTGGAGCAGGAAGTAAACTATTCTGCAAGGACGATGTGACAGTCCAGTTCTCACATACAGTCAATGGAATGAACATAAATATGGGGTTTATCTAGTTTGTTGTGCTACTCTCAAAACCTGCTATATCAGTTACATGTTTCTGTCATGTCCTGTGTGGTTCTCTTCCATCAGTAATCTGGTTGTATTCACACTAAAGTGAATCGTACCAGAATTCTTCTGATTTTCTTTCCCCTGCACACCACTGTTACCCGGGATCAGGAGGCCTCGGCCAATCAGAAGCCGTGGATCTTATTTTCTGTCAGTTTCGCAGACATACCAGGAAGGCCAGTTCAGGGAACAGAGACATGCCAGGACAGAAGCACATTCTTCTGTTCCCACTTCATTTACACCATCAAGGAAATCTGGTCCGAACAGTGTCAGAACAGCCCGAAACACCAGAGGTTCTGCCGCCAGAACCGGAACGTGTTGGGTTAGAGGGCCTGGAAGGGAAAAGCTGAAGCCACGAGGAACACGGTCTCCCTGACATCTGTTCCCACGGCAGAGCCATCGACCATTTTTAACACGGAACGGCCCGGGAGCCCCCACAAGAGCCAAAAATAAATAAAACCAGTGGTTTCACGGAGCGGCGCGTGCTCCCCCAGAAGCGCGTGCAGAGGCGCACGCGGGGCCCGCAGACAAAGAGCACGCCGTGGCCGCGGGGACGGCGACAGAGAAGGCCGGCCTGCGCGCTCTCTTTCCGGGACAGCGCCGACGCAAACCCCGGGGCCTTCACAGATTTAACCTGGGCTCAGGCGTCACGCAGCCCGGGATCATTCCGATCTAATCCGGGACAGCTGGGCGGGCCCACGAACCCCCAAAGATGAGTTCTGGGAGGGGGGAGACGAGCAGCAGCAGCACGTGTCCCGGCCGGCTCTCATCCGCGCTCCGATCCGGGCGACGAGGGGGGAATGGCGCTTTTAACAACCGAGAGACGCGTAGAAACGAAGCTAGCTTTGATTTAAATAATCAGTAATTAATCTGACACGGAAAATAACGAAGAAAGGCTGGGGGAGGAGGGGGGGATGCTACACGAGGGCTGCGGCTAATTCCTGTAGCACAGAGTGAAACTAAGCCGCTAATCATGACTCAGAACGTCACAAATACAATAGAAATGACGCAATTAAAACAACCACCTCTTTAGATTGATATTTTAAAACACATCTGAGTATTTTCTGTTGATTTTAGCGCCTCCACCGGTAAAACAGCGCGACAATGTCAAAGGAGGCTAACGCCAGGAAGTAGATGGAGCCCGGGTGAGCTTCCAAGTTCATCGTTTTCGATCAAATTTGAACTTTCTACTCGAATAAATAAACATGTTTGATGTTAAAGCTTACCAGTGAGTCAATCGTTTGGAAAATATCGTTTAAAACTCTTCTGGTTCTTTGAAGCGCTGGAGCGGCTTCGCGGCGTGCTGCTGAGCCCGGGTACCGGTTCTACCTCCGCAGCCAAAGCTGACGTCCCTCCCTATAAAGAGGTTTTAGCCAATCACATTTAGAGGCGACGACCCACCGACCAATGAGGAGACAGGATGACAAACCTCCCGCACATCCAGCGAATCCCGAAACTCCTGATCCGAGTTTGGTTTCTCCAAGGGAGCCAATCAGCGCGCGGAAGAGGGAGCGGGGCGATGGTTTTAGTACCCGGCGTATGCCGGTGGGGTTTAAGATTCCTTCCATACATGTGCATTAGCGGCTCTCCACCGCTGGGAGGCGACAAATACGTTCAAAATCAGTGATTTTAGGTCACCATGAATTACTTACCCACTTATACATTCTAATACACGTGTCAAAGTCAAGGCCCGGGGGCCAGATCCGGCCCTTCAGGTAATTCCATCCGGCCCTCCAGATCATTTTATGTTATTCTTATTAATGACCTGATGTTATCTTGCGATTATTTCTAACTTGTGTAATTTTGACAAAATATATTTTTATGGAGAGTAAAATACTGAAAGTTATTTAAGGTTTAAGTTGATTTATTCTGGAATAATATTCCTGCAATTTTATTATTCATAATTATGTTAAAAAGTTACAGTTTTCAAAATTGGCATTCTGCTAGCTTCTTGGACTACTTTGTCATTTACTAAGAATTTTTAGGCTATTTTGGAGTTTATCTAATATTTCAGCTACATGTTAGCTGTTTTAGCTAATTTAGGCTTTTTTTATTTTTTCTGCTGTTTTGGAGTTTAGCTAACGTTTCAGGTACATGCTAGCTGTTGTGGCTAATATTGGCTTTTTTGTTTTGTTTTTTTAAACCATTTTCAAGTTTAGCTATTTTTTCAGCTGCATGAAAGCTGTTTTAGCTAACCTATGTTTATTTTAGGCTATTTTGAAGTTTAGCCATTTTTTTCAGTATGCTAGCGGTTTTGGCTAACCTATTTTTATTTTTTTATTTTCAGGCTATTTAGAATTTTAGCTATTTTTTTCTGCTACATTTTTTTTAAGTTTTTTAGGCTATTGTGGCATTTAGCTAATATCTTAGCTGGCTATCAACTTAAGAATTTTCAGCTATTAGCTTCAGTGTTTTTAGCCGTCAATTTCAGCATCTTCAGCTATTAGCATTAGCATCTTCAGCGGCCAAATTCAGCTTACAGTATTCACACTAGCATTATCACAGGTAATGCTATATGTCCAGTTCATAATTATGTTAAAAAGTCAAGTTTTTAAAGTTTTAAAAATGTAGTTTTAGAGTATTCAATAAATGTTTATCCTGTTCGGACCGCGACCTCAGGTGTGTTTTAGATTCTTGCCCGCTGTGTGATTGAGTTTCACACCTCTGATCTAATAGGTCAAAGAAGTGATTTAAATGTGAAAAGGTTTGAGCAGGTGGATAAATTTAACGCATTCCTGATTGAAATTCATGTAAACAAAGCGGAAAAATGTTTGATCATTTAGAAAATGCTCCGCACGGGGCATCAAGTGCACTAAATAAAAATAAAAGTGAATTTTTTGAATCATCAGAGACAGTTACTGATGCCACGACTGAACTGCTGCAGATGTTAAACCACATTATGGCTGCAGTGACTTCAGCTTTTTAAAAAAAGCCGATATTAAATTACAGATGTCATCCTTTGTTTCCCCTGTCAGCTGCAGAGGCGGGAGGAGTCTCTCTGCCGGGGCATGGAGGCTCCACGCCGCTGTGCATTCCTGCTGCTGAGGGCTGGATGAGCGGGTGGAGATGGTAAATGGGTGCTCTCCCTCTGCCGCCTCCCAGGGGACCACGAGCAGCTCTGAGCAGTCGGGCCGCGGTGCTGTTTGCTCTGAGAGGACAGCGTGTTTGGCACAGATTTGCTGCAGTCCTAGAAGTTACTTTATTCACAGTTTGGAACCAGTTTTAAGGTGTTTAATAATGATAAAATACAAAGCACATGGTGAATATCTGAACAGTTTGTGAATGCTGGAGCTCCTAACAGAAGAAGAGTCGGATCAGCTCCTGCAGACAGACAGGATCGGGGAGCAGCTGTTGTTGGACGTGGTGACTCTGGATTCAGTCCTGAAGAATCTGCAGATGAGTGAAGCTGGTCGTGAATTCAGAAAGAAGCTGAGAGACGGTTTCTTCAGTGGATAAGATGGAGGCTGACAGAATTAAAGTTTAGTTTGAATGGAGGATCCGTCGTTTGTGTTGAGTTCTGTCAGGAAATGAGGTCACAGGGGAGATCCAAACGCTGAGCTGCAGCTGTTGGAGGAAGTGATGTTTGTTCCTGCAGGAAAGTTCTGCAGACTGAAGGCAGAGGAGCTGCTGCTGCAAGAAGTCAGAAACTTTAGAGTTCCTCCTAAAAGCATCTGCACATGTCGGGCCTGATGTGGTCAGAGGTCGAACATACTGGGCTCTGGAACCCACACTTCCTTAGAAAAGGAAAGTAGAACTGCTGGAGAGCTGGAGTCTACCCACAGGAAGTCAGTTATGGAGGTTTGATTACCCTCTGCTATAAAGCTAATGGGCGGAGCCTAAAGCCTTTGTTACAACTGCTCTTAAATGTGGATACATGCAGTCTGTAATGGTCAAACCTGTACAGCACAAGCAGGAAATTTCAAGATCATTGCAGTGAAATGAAAATGTTCATGCACATTTTTTTCTATGGGTATGCTGCGGGCGACAAGTTGTAGCGAACACTTGGACCCAATCCGAATTCTTCCCTTCCCCTTCGTGTATCCCTCCAAATGAAGAGTTATGAAAAAATACTTTCTCAGATTTTAGACGTGACTTTCGTCGATGATGTCATCAATAATCGCCAGTCCACTAGCGTTAGCGTGGAGCGGCTTGAATATACATAACAACCGCAGTTTTATAACTTTAAGAAGCTCATGCTACAACAAAAAGTCATAACTTACATTTAAAGGTAAACTTCTGTGGTTCAGAGCGCACCACGTGAAGAAAAGGGCTTCTCAGCGCGACACTTTTTAGCCTCGCGACGGAGGACTTTGTATCCCACCGTTTAGAGGGTGAAATTTAAAAATACATTTTCCGGACACTTAAACTGCCCCTTCAGATGGAGGGGAAGGAAGAAGAGAAGGATTCAGATTGAGCCTTAAACAACACGTCATGCTATGTTCATACCAGGTTCAGTAACGTACATTCCAGTGACCACTTCCTGTGAAAAGTCGACGTAAACACATTTTGGGCCAAAACTCACTTTTACACGTCACTATGCAAGTTTTTACAAGTTTCAGGATCTATGGACCAAACACACAGCCATTGAACAATGATAAAAGTTAAACCAGGTTAAAAGTGTTGACCAATCAGGGACTTGGTGGTGACATATGGATGGCGTCCTTTTTCATTTCATTGATCACGAAGGAGAAATTATTAATTGTGGTTTGTGTCCAGCCCGATTTATATGACACATCTGAAGCGAGGGGCGGCTGTGGTGCAGCTGTAGAGCGGTCGACCTCTGATTGGATGATTTCACGTTCGATTGCCGCCTTGCAGACACTGAATCCTACATTGTTTCTGGTGGTTACAGGATGGCGCCGGTGTTTGGCACCAAAGCCGTCCATCCATGTGTGAATGTGTCTGACTGGAAAGCATATAAGAAAAGTCGTAACAAGTAAACAACAATAACCATTTCCAAAGATTCACCAGATTTGCATCTCTTTGAGATTTCACACGAGACTCTTCCACCTGTGAGTGCGTGCCCTGGTATCAGGTAGCGACAGTTCAGTGTGAACACGGTGGGCTAAAAGCTTCTTCAAGAACGTATGTAGGATGTAGAATAATCTAGTTTCAACACATCAAACTTCTGCTTCTTTAGAAAAGATGATTATTTGAAGAAGTTTGTTTGAACGTAAATGTTTATGAATAAAATAAAAACCTTTTGTTTAAAAAAGGTTATTTTACCCCGAACTAACAGGAAAATCCCTTCAAATTAATTACAAATTCCTCATTTGGAGAAAATGACCTTTTCCAGTAGAAGGTCAAATGTAGAGAAGTTCTTGGAGCACGTTTGCCTCGTGAACGCCGAGACCGTCGGATCGTCTGGGTGAGACTGATACAGGGAGGAATGTATGCAGAGATGTCCACTTTGTTTCATAGACTTTTATTCATAGAACAGTTGTTGTTGCGATCAGAGTCAGTAGAAAGACCAGAGAAAATCTCAGCCGGCGAGGTTTCCTCTCAGTCAAACAGTAGAAAGCCTCAGCGATCTGCTGCAGAACGTCCCAAAACCAAACAAGAAACCAACACAGAGAGAGCAAACAAACCCAACCGTTTGTTCTTGTAGGAAGCAAGCGAAGGAAGAATTTATTTAGAAACTTTATTTTTGACTTTACAGTTTCATCTCCTCGATGCGACATCTCAGACTGCATCAACAGCAGAGAAGATGGTCAGCAACTCAAATTTACATCCGAGGTTTTCTTTACTGGGTCTTTAGTTCGACTGCTCACCATGGTTAGTACAGACTGTGAAGATTTCTCTTTTAGTGGTATAGGAAGCAAATGTCATTATTAAAGAAAATACAAAGAAAAGGACTCGCGATTAGCACCTTTAGCTGTTATCTTTTAACTTAGGGATCAGCACCATTTCTGGTTAGTAGCAACTAGTTGTTGGTCAAACTGCTGCTGGTCTGAGGAGCTTAGATGACGAGGTCTTTGTCCACGTCCTCTGCAAACACAAACGCAGGAGATCAGGTTTAGAGGATGGAAACACGACACATTAGTGACACAAGATACCCAAGAAACTTTTATTTTCTCACATTTAACAACTTCCTCTAGAGATAAATAACCCCTTAACATCTGAGATGAAGCCAGTGACTCCTTAATAACAAACTCTTTGATGCACCGAAACGCTTCGACCATTTAAGCTATCAAGGTGAATCAGCTGGTTCTGACTAGGAGAAACGGGGTTTAGCTTAGCGGCTTAGCACAGCATTTAAACTTAGCAACTTGGCATAGCAGCTTAGCATAGTGGTTTAGCATAGCGGCTTAGCTTAATGCTTTGGTGTAGCAGCTTAGTTTAGTGATTTAGCATAGTAGCTTCGTAAAGTGGCTTAGCATACCGGCCTAGCTTAGTGGCTTAGCCTAGCAGCTTAGCATAACGGCTTAGCATAGTCGCTTAGCCTAGCATTTAGCATAGCAGCTTAGCTTAGTGGCCTAGCTTGCAAAGTTTTAACAGCATTTATTTCCGGATTTGCAGTAGATTCTAGCAAATTGAAACCGCAGCACCTGAACTTCCGGTCCACCAGAGCTTTAGCTATGATGCTAACGTTCTTTGAACTACCGTAACTCTTCAACTGTTTAGGCAATTAACGTAATTACGACAGATTTAGAAACGGAGAAAAACAATCTGCTGTTCAACACTTTACAGTAATGAAGTGTTTACACAATCGATGAGAATCAGCTGACATTGTGTCGTTCATCGGTTCTTTTCTTCGCTTCAGAATCCACTAGAATTACGACAATTACATAAAGAGTTACTTCAGTTCAAAGATCGGATGTTTTAGATGTCAATATCTCTGGATCGAAATGGTTAAAAACATCTAAAAACATAAACATGAAACATTTTCCAGCTTATCAGCTGTTATAAATTTGATTTAGCATAGTTAGCATTGTTAGCATGTGGCTACCAAAGCATTTTTTAATGGGTTATTCACATTGAAATTTAAATCTATATTTGAAAAGAATGTTATTTTTTAGTGGATTAATATGTCTTTGGTATTAAAGTGTTATTTTCCTTTTACTTTTACGGCTTTCCTCACACAACCGTTTGCATTGACCACACTTGGGACGGTCATACTAAACCACTGTGGTGTGCCCCCTTGTGGTCATGTTTTGTTTAGCACTTTTCAACAATCTCACTTTAGCATTTGTGGAGCATCGTTTAAGCTAGTTTAATATGAAACCTTTAATTTATCTGCACTTAAACTTCAGGTCTAAATCCTTTAAACATTTCATAAAACCGTCGTAAACGTTTGACCCTCATTTCATGTTTGGACTCAAACGTTCAACTTTTAAACTCAACACTCACGCTCTTTGATGCCGAAGCAGGCGGCCCACTCCTCCAGGGCGATGTACTTGTCTTGGTCAGCGTCGCACTCCTCAAAGAAACGGGTGGTGCAATGCTCCATGGGAATGAGGGGGGCGCGCAGCGGGGCGAGCTCCGAGTGGGTCAGGTATCTGGTGAACAGCAGGACAGTCAGTAACGGCAGCACACGCAAACCTTTGTCATTTCCTGCTGCCTGTTTGCAGACCAGGTGTGGGTGGAGCTAGTTTCAGAAGGTCGTCCAGGTACGTACCCGTCAACTGGGTGCTGGTCGAGCTGACCGAACTGCCAGTGGACGGGGAAGATGTACATGTTGTAGTTCTTCTGGAAGTCGCGGGCCAACAGGTCCAAAGAGTGCTCGCCGGCCTGCAGTCTCTTCTCGTTCTCATAGATCTTCTTTACCTGGAGTAGTAACATCAGTGTTAGCATGCGGCAGACACAGATTAGCATCTAAAAACGATTTACAACTAAAGCAACTTTATAAATAAGGATAAAAACTTAAATCTAAATGTCAAATACAGTTAAAAAGTGTTGGTAGCATAACCCCATGTTTGCTGCATAGGCTATTGACACTAGTATGCTAATGTTAGCATGCTAATGTTAACATGATAACATTAGCATGCTCAGGTTATCACGCTAACATCAGCATGCTAACATTGGCTTGATAACATTAGCATGCTATTGGCATCTGCAGTGCTGACTGTTTTTTAGGGAATGCTAAGATCTGCAACTTACGCTCTGCTAACATTAGCATTCTAACATTAGAAAAATAACGTTAGCATGCTAACAATAACATACTAGCATTAGCATGCTTGATAACATTAGAATGCTAACATTAGCATGGCATTGGGTTGTGCAGTGCTTACTGTTTTTGGAAAACTCTAAGATCTAAAACTTTTGCAATACTAATATTAGCATACTAACATTAGAAAATAACATTAGCATGCTAAAAATATCATGCTAACATTAGCATGCGTGATAGCATTGGTATGCTAACATTAGCATGGTATTGGCCTGTACAGTGCTTATTTGATACATCTGTCTCCCATAATAGATGATAACGAAAATACATAAACGAAAAATAAGAATAAAGTTTTCCTTTCCTTTAACAAATTTTACCTTTTGCAGACTTGCTGTTTTTTCTTTTGTGCAATTTCGCTTGCTTTTTATTTTTTTAACAGCGTATTGTGTCCTGCGTCCTGATTGGTTCTTGACCTTGTCAATCAATCTGTGCAAGAAGTGTGCATTTTGCCAAATTTATGTCAATCGATTCATTTGTTCTATAATCTTTGTTGTATTATTTTGTGAAGGTTTGAACTCTTAGACTAACTTTAAACACTAGAGAAAAGAGGAACTTTACTGCCTTAAAGATCTAGAAATTATAAAAAAATAAAGATGAATACTTCACTGATTTCAAGTCATTTTTAGAACATAACTCCTGCAATAAATGAGGGAACGCTGTAGAGGTTGTTATGCTGACAGACTGACCAATCACAGGCAAGAATACAAGTTATGAATGCAATAAGTTCATGGTGAGGATCAGAAATATTCAACTTGTTTTTGTTCTGTTTTGCTCATTTCCACACAATAATGTCAGTATTGATGGTCCTGATCTTCAGCTGAAGTTTCTTAGAACACTTGTCTGTCTCACCCTGAGCTTCTGCTTCTCGGTCAGCAGGTTGTTGTCCTCGTCGCGCTCGTACAGAGTCACCAGGACGTTCTTCAGCCAGTCCCTCATGCGCAGCGGGAACTCCTTCAGCTCGTTGTCCTGGCAGGGCTCGATGACTGCCGAGGAACGACGCTCATCAGAGACGCTTCATCTTCAAAAATACAATTTTATGGACTTCTTTGTTCTACTGATTCCCTGCAGCTGAATTTATGGGAATCCTTCAGTCCCGTTTCTGACAAAAATATATTTAATCAAAGAACATAAACACTGGAGCTCCGGTGTTAAAGGGTTAATAAAGACTAGGGCTGTGAACGTTAACGCTTTAATGCATGCTAGTGCTGACTGCTGAAAACGCTGAAGCTGATAGCAAGCTAAAATATTAGCTAAATGCCAAATTAGCCAAAACAGCTATCGTGTAGCTATTAGCCGAACTCAAAAAGAGACTAAAAAAAGGTTTTAAGAAAAGCCTAACAGCTAGCCAAAAACCTGGCTGAAATTTTAGCTAAACTTGAAAACAACCTAAAAATTAAACAAAAAATGCCCAAATTAGCCAAAAACAGCTAGCATGTAGCTGAAAACATAGCTAAAATTTAAGGCCAAAAAATTGAAAAAAAAAAAGCCTAAATTAGCCAAAACAGCTAGCGTGTAGATAGTAGCATTACTCAAAAACGGACTACAAAAAGTAAAAAAAAAAGCCAAACAGCTAGCCTAAAAGCTAACATGTAGCAGAAATATTAGCTGAACTCCAAAACAGCCTAAAAACTAAACTAAAAAAAGAACATAAGTTAACCAAAACAGCTAGCATGTTCTCGAAGTTTTAGCTAATCTCCAAAACAACTAAAAAATAAAAATAAAAACAGAAGTCTAAATTAGCCAAAACAAGCTAGCATGTTTAGCTAACGATATTAGCTAAACTCCAAAACAGCCTAAAAAACACTTTGTTAGGAAATACTGTAACCAAAGAAATCGATTAATCGCGATTATCTTTTTCCCGGGTTTGTGATTAATTAGTTGGTTTTTTTTTCAATCGATTCCCAGCCTCACTAAAGACATAAATAAATTACTGTAGGGAACAACACCATGACCTCCATGAAAGCCTGTCAGCCCAGACTCCCCCTCAGCTCAGTCTGCAAGTCTGGGCGGGTCGACTCGAACGCTGCAGCCGACATGACTCGACATGCAGCCACTCGATCACAGGAAAGCTCGTCTCAGCTGCTCACATTTGCAGGAGCCGATGTAGTCGAGGTGCAGCTTGTGGCCCTTCTTGGTTCCCTCCAGGGCGCACTTGGTGGCAAAGAAGTGGCAGGAGGAGTCGTAGGTCTTGTTGTCGTTTCCGCAGACCTGAAAGGAGGAAAAAAAGTATTTTTATGGCATCTTGAAGTTACATTTGTGCAGAATTTACCAGATTTTTCCACAAAGATTTGATCTTCTCCACGTAAAGCTGAATCCTACTTGACTTTATTGGGAAATACCATACAAATACACATCTTTATGAATGTAAAAACAGACTGTTCTGGACTCACGTGCTCAAACTCGCCCTCGGCGGCGGGGCAGGTGGAGGGGTCCTGGCACACGCACATGGGGGTGTTGCTCTCATCCACCTCGCACACTTTGCCCTTCTTGCAGCGGTAGCTCAGGCAGGGATCTGCAGGAATGAAAAGATGGAACCGTCCTCTGAAATCTCAGAATTTACCTCGCTGAGACTCTTACAACACAAACGTTTCTCCATTCCAGAACCAAAAACTAGGCCGCTCTGAGGAGGCGTTTCCCGAGGAGCGTTCTGATCCCCGGCTGGACCGGGCCGAGCCGACGCTGGTGGAACGTGTAATCACAGCTGTCTGCTCACAGCCTGTCATTACGCCGCTTTAGCCGCCAACTCGAGGCTTCGACTAAACCCACAGCTCCATGCAGCTGCAGAAACCGATCCTCAAACTCAGGAGAATCTAGGAAACCTCTCAGATGAGCGCGCTCTTATTTTGAAGGCTGCAGTGATGGATGTTGTTTGTGGAGTTTGTTGGTGGTCAACCTAAACAACTGCAGCGTTTGTGTACTTACTCTCTGCGGCGTCCTCCACAACCTCAATGGCTTCATCAAACTCCCCGACCTCCACCTGCACGGGGTTGGCCCCCACCTCCACTTCCTGAGGAGAACATATAAATAAATGCATCAATCTTTTGTTTCTGATCAGCGTCCTCTTTACCCAAACCACTAAACTCTCTCTGCTTCCCTGTAAAAGTTAAAAGAAGTCTGTCGCCGAGGCCTGAGGCCGAGCGGGAAACCACAACATCCAACAATAACAAGCAGCTGCGTCCACATGAGGCCGAGCAGAAGCTAAAATTAACAGCTGTGGGATCTGAGGTCCCGCTGGACCTCTGGAGCAAATCATTAACTGTTCTCATGAAACCTCCAGCTTCATTTGAGGGATTTTTTTAAAGGCCACAATGATCTCAGAGGATTCTGGAATTCATGATTTCCTGTCTTCAGAAGAAGCTCAGAGCTGTTAAAGATCCAGAGATTCATCTGCAGAGTCCACCACAAGTTTAACCTCCATTTGTAAAGTCGGAGCGTTGTCTTTATTTAAACGTAGAAAAATCTGTAGAGCGGCTGACGCCCAGCGAAGAGGAAACGTTGGAATTGTTACACAGACGTGCTCGTTTAGGAACCATGTAATTCCAACTCAGAAATATCCTACAAAAGCTCTAGTTTTGGTTTTGTTTGAACGAGGTTATGCTGGAGCTTCTGGTTCCAGAAGGAGAATCAGTACGTTGAACATCTGGACTGACCTCAGCTGGTTCCTCTGTGACCAGTTCTTCCAGCGCTGGCTCCTCCTCGGCCTGCAGCAAACACAGATGTTAGACCAGATGCTCCAGTGACGAGCACAGAAGCTCATCATCTGCAGACACAGCAGAGAGAGCGGAGAGAGCAGACAGAGCAGACGCAGCAGAGAGAGCAGACGCAGCAGACAGAGCAGAAAGAGCAGACGCAGCTACACCCAAAGGAGCCGTTTGGTTTGTTGAAAATCCTTCACATGTGGCACAACCACATGGAAAAATACACAGGAAATCCACGTGGTTGAAAACACATAATTATCTCCAGAAAACGTCCCACTAGACAGGACCCCCCCCTCCCCCACACACATAGAGGGTCACTTACAGGAGCAGCCATGGCGTGGCCAGCCAGGCACAGGAGGAAGACGATCCACACCCTCATCTTCAAAGTCTGTCCAGAAACAGAGACACGTTTTTAAATATTTACTCCTAAACAAACTTCTGTTCTCTGGTTCTGTGAGTATCTGCTAAATGATGTTATAGAAATGCAGAAACACGCTTTGTGTGTTGCTCCTGTTCTCAGGAGAACTTCCACTCTTTTCCACGTCCTGAGGCGACGTTTTCCCTCCACTCCTCCCTTTGAACACACGGCTTCCCCTCGCCGTCATGAGTCATCGTTTTCCAGAGCAGCTCACTGAACATGAAGGTGTCTGCAGCTTTATGCTTTGGATCTCTGTCAGCGTCAGAACCACGTCTCCTCAGAGGCGGAACTCCCTTCATATTACAGTTCCTTGAAGAATCCTCATTCTGGAAGACCTGGAACGTGTCCGTCTCCTGCGGCTGGAAAACAAGACGTTTGGATTTCCAGCGCTGTGGTTCAGACAGAAACACTGCACAGAGATCTGTGGTTTCTTCTTGTACTTTCAGCAGCTCTGATGTTCTTTCAAGACAAAAGATGATTTATTTTTGTTTTTTCCTTTCAGTAACTTTACTGCTTCCTCTTGTCCCGTCATGTTTCCTTTCATCCACGCTGAGGATGACGGTAAATCTTTTTCTCGTCTGTTTTACTTTCACACTGCACTCTTTGGAACGGACCAAACTGCAGACAAACACCAGATTCATGCGACAGGTATCAGGCAGAAAATAGAAATGTTTGCTTCTGTCTGCTGGTAGGATATGAAGCTCTTAAAATGTAATTTCCTGTTTCTGCTGAGAGAGAAGTGATCCATCTGAGGCTCCGCCCCCTCTGGCCTCCATTGTCTTGGATGTGGAACCATCCCTGCTCCTTTCCTCTCAGGGAACAAACAGATTCTTTTGAGTGGTAATGGAGCACCGCGTTGCTTGGTCTGTCCTGCTCGCCGTTCATTATCTCACTTCACTCAGGTGAACGTCCCTTTTATCAGGTATCACCCCTCCCCCCACACGCACCTGTGCATGAGGGTGGATCCCCTCAAAGATGGAAATCTGCTCAGTTATCGTCTGTAGGACTCTGAATCTGATGGTTTTTATCTCCCAGACTGTATAGAAACTCATCCAGACATCAGCTGCTGTGGCGGCGGGGGTGGGGGAGGGGGTGTGGGGGTCCAAAGCGCCGCATAGTTCGGATTCCCTCGTCTGAAGTCATGAAGGTCAAAACAAATTGTCTGCTCCGGAGAAGATATTTCTTCTTGGACGTGTTCAGACACGGGAAGGGAAAAGCTTCTGCTGAGATGAGAACCCTGAAGAACCGGAGGAGGAACATCAAACTTCTGCTTCATCAGCATTTTTCTGACTTATAATTCATTCAAATAAAAACCCAAAGTTTCAGCTCAACAGGCCGGATGAAGGTTTTCAACAGAGAACTGAGACGGCATCAAATAAACTCATGTTTTTACCTCTGATCAGGAACAGTAATATGGATGCTCACCGGGTGAGACGTCGCCATGGTAACACAACCTTAAGCTCTGCAAATATTACAGGCTGAGACCAAAAATCCTTTAAAATTGTTTTAATTTTAGATTTGGTGTAAATTACAACATGCTGTTTTTTAATTGATGGAATTAACCAGCTAAGATGATTCACTGAGTTTATTATCTGATGAAACATAATATGTGACTGTTATTGTAAATAATTAACTCAAATGTGTTAGTCTATTTTAAATTATAAAATTTGATTTTTGGGCTTTTTATGGAATTATGCAAAATCTATAATTTTTATGTGATTAAATTCTGATTAATATCTAATATTGTGATAAAAAAACATTGTTTATGTAACTTTTTTAAATGCTGGTTTGTTAAAATGAGGCTGTTTGTGTCCTCACATAAATCTGATGATGGATGATGGATCAGACGTTTGCAAAGTGACACAAACAAGAAAAGTTTGATTTACACAATAATCCAAGTTTATTCTGAAAAACTGCACAAGTAACTTTCTAACTTCCTGTGACTTCCTACAAAAGTGTGATGTCACCCAAAGAAAACGGTTCACTTTGGCTCCAACCAATTGAGGTCAGTCGCCATTTTTCACGTTACGGACGCCGCCATGTTTGAGCTAGACGTCGTTTGATTGGTCTGAGTTTCTATGTCAACCAATCAGGAGTGAGCTTGTTAGAAGGCCACACCCCTACCACTTGAAAGTGGGGTACATGGACGTTTTGAATGTTGGCCAGCAGGCTCCGCCTACTTTTATGGAGGGATCTGATTGGTGAGTTTAACTTGAACTACAGAAATATATTGTGAAAAAAAAGATGAAAAGAAGAATGTTTATTCTGACCAATAGAATGACTGAAAAACAGACGTTTATTTCTCTTATTTCTTGGAGCCACTTCCTGTTTGGAACGCCAGGGGGCGGGCCCACTCAATCCAGCTCAGTCCAGTTCTCAGATACAGTCCGTTCTGGTCTTGGTGAAAATCCACCATTATTATTTTGCTAATAAGGAAGATGACACGTCAGCAAAATAATCACAAGCAGAAAAATGAAAAACAGTTGCCATGGTGACGGTTTTCCTGGATCTCTCAGGATTTTCCTCTCCTGTGTCCAGATGTGAAACTATGACGTTTGAGGTATGAGGGTTTAAAGATGTTGGGAAGATTTTAAAGGAGAAACCTTCATGTTTTTATCTGAAATCTCATCATGGGATTACAGAGACGGGACGTTGGATTATTTAGTCTACATGTCACTTAAAAAATCTGATAAATGATCCGATAACGGTCCGATATTTTGTCCTTTGTGGCCTATAAAGCACAAAACTTCTGTTGAACCAGAAAATAACAATAAACTCCTGAGAAGCTTTTCGAGAATTCAAATTATTTCTCAGCAAAATGAAAAAGTCAGTTTGTCCCTCTGATGTTTTACATGTTTTAAAAGAACTGAGTTTTCTAAAAAAAAAAAAATCTGGTTTGAATGTGGAAAATTCCAGAAAGAGCGGATCCAGGCGGTGACGTTTGTGCTTTTGAAAACAGATTTAAAAAAGCGGAGAAGATAGTGGAAAATGGGCTGTCTGTTTGGTTTGGAAGGAACCGCCGTTCCCATCATTTCCAACCTTCCGGGTCGGTCGGAGAGGCTCGGCTCGGACGCAGCAGCAAAACAAATTGTTTTATTTGGAAAGCTGCTCTTGAGTTCAGACTAAAAGAGGAACTTGAGGCTCATAAAGGGGCCCTTCTCCCTCAGACCTGTTTAGTTTGGGTTAGTTAGGGCGCTACAGTAAACTGGCTGCAGGAAAACAACCTGAGCGGGAGCCGCTGCACTGACATCTCCGCTTTTTCCAGCAGCGCTCAAAGGATTCAGAGGAATTCTTTGTTCTCGTCCTCGTGACATAACCGGCGGCTCGGAGGCCCGGCGGGCCAGGGCAAACAGAGCAGACAAACAGAGGCGGCGGCGACCACATCTGCCTCAGGAAAGCTCTGCAACTCACTCTGGTTATTTAAAAAAACATTGCATGCTGGGATTTATCTGCCTGAATATTCCTTAGTTTGATTATATGAATCAAATGAATTGAAGTATTCGTCTGAGTACAAAAACATTTGAAACGGAGCTACTAAAATAAAAAAGACTTTTTTTTAGGACAAATGTTTGCAAAGTTGGAAGTTCTTTATTTTTCTGCTGTTTTGATCTTTTTTCTTTTTCTAAATAAGAATCCTCGTGAAAAGGTGATACCGTCTGAGATTATCACAAAAAACAGGAAATGCTCAAAGAATTTACACATTTATTGAACATTTCTGGGGGAATTTCTATATTTCTGAAGTCTCTGTTTGGAGAAAAACATAAATTAACTCATAAACTTTTCTTATTTGTCATAAGATCACAAACTACAGTTTTAGCTTCGGATTTTTTGAGATTTTTAGCTTTAATTTGAAATTTTCAGATGGTTTTTATTTTTAATCTGTCTTTTATCACACTGTTTTTTTTTGTTCTCTCTTTTGTCCAGCAAATACAAAACCTGAAAACTAAAACGCAGTTTTTGGGGCTTTTATTTTGAAAGATTGGAGTTCGCCTTTTTAAAACTATTTCCTGTTAGAAACTTCTCTTGAATATTGATCTTGAATAGGGGATAAATAAATAAAAACTACAGAAAATTTAGACCAGAAAACTTTTAGACTTTGATCGTCTGCATTTATTTTTCTTTTTTACACCATTTTACACCTGACGTTTAAGCACCGCCCCCATCCACCTGGGATATCCTGACACAAAGAGCCGTTTTCACAAAAAGTCACCTGAGATCTAGAACAGAGAACTGAAACGGAGACGACCTCTGAGAGCTGAGGTCACATGACCCCCCGACCATTATTATGGGATGTCTCTTTGACCTCAACTGGTTTGTTTGTTTGATTCTTTTTCAGTTTGAATGATGAATCAGTTCTGTTTTCAAAATAAGAGCGTGGTTTCTTTGATTTCTCTGAACTGCCACAGAAAATCTTTAATTTGGAGTAAATCATCTTTTATTTCATTTAAGGGATCGCTGCTTTCATCAGAATGTGTTTCACTTTCATGATTTTAATCAGATAAAAACCTTTACTGTGACAGTTTATCATATTAAAAGTAAGAGTTCTTTATGAAACACACAAAGTTTATGAACATTTTCAGCTTTAAATGTAGTTTATTATGAAGGAAAAATCTCCAAATGAGAATCCAAAAAATGGGAAATCCAAAACATTGTTTGTATGGAAGCCTGGAGGGGTCATGCTGGTGATTTTTGACAAACTTTTGGTTCTAAAAACTCTTGGAGAAGTTTGTTTTTTTGCTGAAAGTTTGAGAATTTTGCTTTTAAATTGGATATTTTTCTCAAGCTGAAGTGTTGTGACGTTAGTCTCCTTTTCTTTGGTTTTCTGGGTTCTGGGTCTCTGAAGATTTAGTTTCCTTGTGAGTGACGGTGGCGTCAAACCAAACTGAGACTCGGTGGAGACAAAAAGAGACAATTTGATGCTCCAGGTTTATGGAACTCTGTGTCACATTTCCAAATGAAGATGTTCAAACATCAGCCGCAAACCTGCCTTAAATCAGGAGCAAAACCACAAATCTCTCAGCCGAGGATCCGCTGAGGGTTTGGTTCTTTGTTCTGGGTTTTCTGTTTCTGACCGACACTTCCAGGTCTCCTCCTCCTCCGATCTTCTTCCTGTCCTCCTCACTGAACCGCAGACTCTCCGTCCTCGCCGAGGCCAGACAGCAGCACAATCCCTCCTTCCTGTCAGGAGATTAGCACTCGTCTGGGGAGTGCCAAGCTGGCCCAGAATCCCACAGCATCTTTGGCACCAGAACCTCCTTCCTCCTCCTCCTCCTCCTCCTCCTCCTCAATGATGAAGCCCAGCAGACTCCACCGTCCTCCCGTCTGTCCATGAAGAGTCCTCTACAGGTGGAACGACGAGATCCAAACGAGGAAGAGGAAAAGCCGGCGCAGCATTGTGTGCTCGCTGTATGACAGGAAGTTCTCAACCAAACAATGAGCAGAAACTCCAGGAGGACCCCAGAACTTTACCGCTGATCTTCACAGCAGACGGAATGTGAGGAGCGGCTCCGGCCGTCCGAATGTGCAGGAAAAACTCCAACATTTCTGTTTTCCCCCTGGAGGAGCTTTTCTGAGAAGATTAACGTTTCTGCAGACGGCATCTGCATTAGCTCTCGGCAGCAGCTGGGGAGTGGTCACCATGGCAACCTGCATTCCTTTATAGAGGAGTAATCAGAGTCGGAGAGGGGGGGAGATGGAGCACAGGAGGGTATTTGTGGAGAAAAATGTTCCCATTACTCCGTCAGGCTTTGTTGAAGTTAGAGCCGGTCTCTCCCTCCCTTCTGTCTTTCTTTTTGTTGGAACGTTTTCTACAGAATCTTTTTCTGTTTTTATGAAACTAAAGTTTTAAAAAGACGAGACAAAGAATCTGCCCCCCCCCCCCTCGCCTATGTGGCACACATCGTCTGCGCAGACTGTCTGCCTCAGCAGACGTCCCGCCTGCAGGCTGCAGCTTCCATCCCGATCTAAAGTCGTCCTCTAACTTTCCTCTGAGGCTTCTCCGAGGACGGATGCTGACAGGATCAGGATTTTCGAGTCAGAGTGAGACCTCTTACCTTCAGCTTTGCAGAGCAGGGACACCAGCAGAGAGGTCAGGCGTGCGCGGGGCCCCGGGACGATCTAACACACTCTCCGGTTTACACAGAAGACATTTCCAGTGGGACGTCCCGGCCCGGCCTCAGAGCCCCCTCCCCCTTCTCTCCTGGTGGGCGGAGCTTCATCCTGAAGGGAGAACTTTCCTGAAACAAACTTGATGGTTTAAACCAGAGCAGAGTTCAGGTTTCTGAGCTGAAATCTGAGTTTCATTTTGCTTTTTTCATGTTTGAACTGCAGTGAAGCTTTTTGTGCTTCAGCTCTGAACTGTTTGCTTTCACTCCAAGTGAACCAAACCGTCCAATCCTCACCTGCTGTTTCCCCAGCTGCTCCTTTGGGAGCAGAGCTGGGAAAAACAAGAACAACGTGACCTGAAGGTCACCTGAAGGTGAGGTCTCCAAACCACTCTGACATCCCACTCCGATCATTTTCTGATCGATTTTTCTATCGTTTCCAGACAAATTTTCATTTGAAATTTTGCCTTTTTTAGCCAAAATGAATAAATTTGGCGTCAGGAGTTCATTAAAAATTAACCTCTCAATTGTGGGAGGGACCGTTGGTGCTGTAAGCCCCGCCCCTCTTCCCCTCCTTATTGCTGAGAGTTTGTGGCTCCGCCCAGATATTTAATACAAAGTTTTTCCAGCTGCAGTTTTTCATTTACTCCTGATTCACAGTGAAATACATACTCAGAAATGTGATTTTAATCTTTATTTTCTTTATTTAAACGTCCTCCATCATCAGAAAACGTTACAAAAACACAATAAAAACGCCTCTTCTTTGGAGTCTGTCTTTAAATTTCTGTTTTAGGAGAAAACGAGCAACACGTTTATAAAGTTCTGCCACCGGATGCTTTTCTAAGAAAAACATTCACTGAATTCCGGAGCGTGGTGGAAAATAAAGTGAATTTGTAAATCCAGCTTTAGAGCTCTAGAGCTCCACAGTGGAGTAAGGAGGCCGTAGGAAACATCTCCGGTTCAATCCTGCTGATTCCAGGACTTGAACCACTAACCTCAGCTGGACCTCCATGATGTTAAACACTGTTATCATTGAAAACAGAAATAAAATGATGGGTAATCAGAATGGATTTGAAAACGTCAAAGGTCACAGAAGGACCAGGATGAGGAGGATCTGCACAGGTGAGATGGAGGGATGATGACGGACGGAGAGAATGGAGGAGGAGGAGGGAGGAGTGGAAATACAGCTGTGTGGAACGTTTAGGAGTTTCTGACGGTTTCTGGAGATTCATGGATGAGGAAATGTGTGAGGAATGAAGAATGTTCTGGTTCTGTTTCTAAGAGGAAACTGAAGCTGGTGAGTCACTGTGGGATTATGGGATAGATCTGTGGAAGCTGAAGTCAGAGGAACATTTGCTCCCTCGGGGTTTGAGCTCATGAAATCATCCGTTCCTCTTCGGTTCATAAAGAATTCTTTAGTCGAACACGGAAAACGTCGGATTTTGAAGACGAGGAGGAATGTTGTTCAGATTTATGACAGACTCCGCCCACATCTCCGCTGTGATCCCACACTCAACAGCTGCTCCACAAATCCGTTATTTCTTAGCTTTCTTTCTGCTCCTGAACCAGAACCGGACCAGAAGTTCTCCTGAAGGTGAATCCTCCTGAGTCAAAGCTGATGGGATGCTGACTCATCGTCTCCGGAACATTCCCCGTCAGTCAGGGGTCAGAGGTCACAGCAGGTGTTGAGATGTTTTTCCTTCGTTTAAAACTCCAATCAGATGTTTGAATGTCCTGCAGAGTCATTCAAATTTATCACCTTGAAATGACCTTTTTGTCACTAAACCGATTCTTTTCACACTTAAACTGTCGTGTCTGTTTGGACGTTGGTTCTTCTTCCTGAGCTGTTCCCCATCATCACACTCCCACCACCATGCCGGCCTCTGAAGGTTTGAGTCCAGATGTTCCTGCGTGTCGTACAGTCGTGTCCTGCAGGACGCCGTGTTCCCGCTCAGGTTTGGTGTGTTTGTTGGTGATTCTGCGGCTCCGGGTTCCAGTAAAGCGGCGGCGCTCACAGGATTACGGGAACCCCCCCCACCCCCCTCAGAGGCCGTTCAAACACCTGCCGTCCACCGACAGACAGGAGCGCCGAAGACCCCGGAGCATTCCTCCAGCCCGCGCTCCCCGTTTAGCATGTTTTTGTTTGTTTTTGGGGGAAGTTTTCCTTTTGCCCGTTCCCACACT
>NC_050521.1:27516363-27555507 GCF_002922805.2 Oryzias melastigma | reverse complement strand
TAAAACTAAAAAACCCTCTTCATGCTGCAGGACGGAGCACGCTCAGGTCTGAGGAGCGTACCTGTGATTGTTCCCAGACCTGCAGACGTTTCTTGGTTGAGGACTGAAGTCATGAAGGAGATTTCAGACTCAGACCTCCTCCAAGGACAATTTACATCCCAGAAACGGAATAAAAACAGTTTCTAACATCCAAATAATCCTCGTTTAAAAAACACCACTAGAATTTTTGTCTTAACTACGGATTTTTGGTACAAATTCGTCTTTTTGCCGTATTGACAATTTGTTAGCATACATTTTAAATATTTTTTTAATGTATTTGCTTTTATTTTTGTTATTCTCTTTTCAGGGGCGGAGCTAGAACATTCTAGATTGGGGGGCAGAGGACAACAGCAGAATGAAAGGTCAAAAATGAAAAGTCAAAATCACCTTTTATTATTAATAAATTAAAAATAAAAAAAATATTAAAAACCTTTTTTTTTATTTTTTATTTTTGTTAGGCTGAAAAAAGCTTCTACTGATGATTTCTTTAGATTATGATAACATTGAATCAAAATTTGTGGTGCTACCCCCTCCCCCCCTTTCTCCACTGTAGCTCCGCCCCTGCACCTCATTTAACGTAAAGTTCTAAAAATAATCTGGTGAAATCTGTGAAGTATTCACCTTTAGTTTTGGCAATAATCATAGGTGTATTAAGATAAGAGATAAGATTGGATAAAAATATCAGATAAATTCCAATATTACAGATAGAAATAGAGGTGAGTAGTATGTGCATGGGTCAAAAGAAATTAGTCACATATTTATAAAAAAGAAACAAAGTTAAAGTGCGGAGACAAAAATTAAAAAGGACGAAATTGCACCGTGGTTACATGAAATGTAAAAGAAATTACACAACGTATCTTAAAGTGACAACAGAGTAAAGTCACAAACAGGCAGACGGATCCGAGTGCAGCAGGTTTTATCGGCACAGACAGGAGAACAGGCGGGAATCACAGCTAAAAGTCCTCAAAGCTAAATCAGGGTCAGGCGGGGGTCAAACACGAGCATGGGGGCGTCAGAGGAAAACCAGAGTGGTCAGGGTCCAGGTGAGGGTCGGGGCAGGCAGCAAACGGAGCAGAGATCAGGTCAGGATGAGAACGCTCAGCGATGCAGGCAGAGTGGAACAAACAAGACTTCGCACTGAGTAGAAAACAGAGCAGTGGGGCTGCTGGGAGGGACAGCAGGGGCTGATGGGAAGTAATTATAATCCATGATTATAAAATGAAAACAAAGATCTGATCAAATTTGAAGATCTATGTAGTTTTTGAAAACTGAACGGATTCTGTAGAGAAGACGCGACACAAAGGAGACTGACTGACAAGGTCAACAGCCAATCCGGACGGAGAACACAAAATCAAATAAAACACACACTATAAAATTGGCGTTTTAAGTTTAAGTTTTGTAAAATTGATGAGTAACATAAAAAATAAAACCCAGTTTGGGTCCATTTAGATCAAAGTGTGATAGAATTTTTGTTTGGAAAATGGGGAGAGGACGGAGCGGCAGAGGGCCGACCCGATTAGTCTGATTTTGATGAGATCTTCATCAGAACCGATCCAGATTCTATCAAATCTGCTTTTATCTTCAACATCTTCGCCTCTCTTCCTTGTGAAGTTGCCATTATTTCATTAAAACCTTCAACAAAACAGTCCCTCATCGTGATGCTGCCACCACCGTGCTTGACAGTCAGGACGTTGGGTTTAAGATCCAGGTTCCTGTGACCCCCCATCTCCTCCAGAGACTGGTTGTTGATATAATTGCTGCTACACGTCCTCAAACTAGAGGCTGTTGGCTTTAATTCATGTTTTGCTTTCGGTCAGAGACTCCACCTCTGCTTCTGAGCACGAATCAAATGATAGATTATTTCTGCAGAACTTCAGGAGATTACAGATTACAGCAATGAAACCTTAACTGCCACGTTTGTGGGTGACGGAGGCGAGCGCATCGACCCGGACCGCACCGGGACGTTTGTTTGTTTACATCTCAGCCTGGATGACGGCATCCGAAGCAACAGAGGCTTTTCTGCCTCCGAGGAGGTCTGGGACTCCGTCTTTGTCCTCAAAGCCTCCCGGTGGAGCCAGGCCGCAAACAGCTGCAGGATCGGAGGCCGTCATTACCCAGGAGACATCAAAGTGCAGACCGCACTTCAGGTTTTGGAGGAACAGGCGTCAGCACATTTCTGAAGAAAAGAAAACACCACGATGCACGGACGCATGCACAGAAGGTTTTGTCACAATGAACACAACAGTGTGTTGTTCTGTGGAGAGAAACCTTCAGAAAATCCTGCTGTCCTTCACTTCAAGCTGACGACTCCAAAGGTTTCTGGGAAAATGTAATCACGATTTTTAAAATTATTTTCATTGTATCAATTGATTGATTTAGAGCATTTTTGTCTTTGTGTTGTTGTTTTGTTGTTGTTTAGGGAGTTGTGAGGCAGCAGGAGTCCAAACCAGGGCCAGGAGGGCATTCTACCACGGTGGGTGATTGGGCGGGGCACCAGGCGAGTGGGCGGGGCACCAGGCGAGTGGGCGGGGCACTGGCTGAGCCGTCAGAAGCAACGAAAAGGTGTAAACATGGTACTCCGGATAAAAGTAGAAGAAAATACTAAAAAATATTGAAATAAAAACTTCATGTTGAAATAAGATACAAAAATGTCAAATTTAAAAAAATGCTAGCTTGTTGCTTAAGTACTAGCTAAACTCCAAAATAACCAGAAATTCCTCAGTAAACTAAATTATTGAAAAATGTTAGCATGTTGCTAAAATGGAAGCTAAACTTTAACTTAGATTTTAAAAACCTCAGTATATAACAAATTAGCCAAAAACGTTAGCATGTTGCTAAAGTACTAGCTAAACTCCAAAATAACCAGAAATTCCTCTGTAAACTAAACTAGTTAAAAACGTTAGCATGTTGCTAAAATATTTGGTCAAATCCATATTTTTTTAAAGTTACAATGAAAGATTAAAACATAGCATATGAATATATTTAAGGGCTTGTTTTTAATCTATTTAACCCTTTAACACCTGAGGTAAAACCATAAACACACTAAAACGTTTAAACCGTTCGCACGATCAATGTAATCCCAGCAGATTCTGAGGAGGATCAGATTCAGAGGAGGATCAGATTCTTCAGAATCATCTGGAATTATCCTGTTAAAAGGTTTCAGTAAATCCAAGAACATAAACACTGGAGCTCTGGTGTTAAAGGGTTAAAATGTTGAAATTTGAAGACCTTCTCATTCATTTCCTGTGGGGCAATTTTACTAAATATTTCAAAAACTATAAAGTTACATAAAGTATTAGAAAAATTCCAAAACATAGTAAAGTTGGGATGAAAATGAAACTGATTTCTCCTAACTCAGTTTCAGTGAGTCTTCTGAAGTCTGGATGAAGCTCGGCCGGCGTGGGTCTGGTGACGTGGACTTCAGGGAGGGAGGGGGGCAGAGATGGATTCTGGGTCCTCACAGGTCGGTTCATGTCTTGCTGCTCGCTCAACCAAAGCTGCTAACCGCTGGCTCAGCAGAAACACGCAGGCTGCAGGGCTGCTGCTGAATGTCACGATGTTTAACTCTGAACGTTTCTGTCGACACTCGGAGCTGCTGAGGACGTCTTGGTTAATCACAGCCCGGAGCAGAAGCTGACATTCTGCTGCTGATGGTCCTGCTGGTTCCTGCTGGTCCTGCTGGTTCCTGCTGGTTCCTGCTGGTCCTGCTGGTTCCTGCTGGTCCTGCTAATTCCTGCTGCACAGAAGTTCTGCTTCTATCCTGTCAGACACCACTGATGCTCCTTTGATTGTATCTGTACGTTATCAAAAATAAAGATGACGCTGACGAGGAAGAGGGTTCAGGTTCTGATCTGGTTCGTCCTGGTGACGCTGCCTCCGTTTGGTGTGGGGGTGACTCAATTACAGTCTGATTTTATACTTTTATTTCAAATATTTCTATTGTCAAGAGTATAAAGCAGAATAATTTTGACTAATTTTGATTATAATTTCCTTATTTCTAGATTCTGACTCTTAATGAGACACAAAAGTCTGTTGATCCTGAGAAAAACTTGGAAAAGAGAAGTTCAAACACGTCAAACATGATCCAAAATCCAAAAACAGGATTGGAAATGTCTACAGAGCAAGTATTTTGGTGTGTAAGACTTTCATCTTGTAGATGTATGAGTATTTCTAGTAAATGTACAACTTTTTACAAGAAATACATTAAATTACAACGTATTTTCTCTTATTTACGACTTTCTCTTCTGTAAAATTACAGTTTTTCTTGTAAAACAACACTTTTTTGGTAAATTGATACGTTTTTTTTCTTCAAATTACATTTTTTCCAAGTAAATTAAAAAATTTTAGAATAAAAAATTGCAATTTTCTTTTTTGTAAAATTACAACTTTTTTCTTAAATCAAAGCTGTGAGCATCTTTGTTCTGTTTGAGCAGAAAACATCAAATCTGTGACACAAAAGTCAAACTTGAATCAATTTGTGTTGTTGTTGTGGAAGTGTTACTATTTAGTTTAATTCTGTGTTTGTGCGTTTTCTTCTCTCTTCCTGAAAGACTCATGTTGTGTTCTTCTCCTCTTCATCGTCACTATTCTGCTCTTCCTCAGTCCTCCTCTGATCTGATCTGATCTGATTTGATCTGATCTGATCCAGACCGAATGAAAACTGTCGGGTTGAGGGTTCGATTCTGAGCTCTGCATCTGAGAACTCAGGAAATTCTCTGTTTGTCTCTGGAATCTGACAGGAAACTCCGACTTCAGAGAACGTCACTCGGAGCAGAAACGTCGGGAAATCCAGCTGCTGGTTGAACGTGAAGCCTTCAGTCGAGGGTTTGAACCCCACTTATGATCGATAGATACAAACCTATAAATCTGCTGTTTCCTCACAGAATGAAGAACATCTGAGTGTCCATCTGTGTTGACCCACAGCGCCTCCTGGTGGATGAAATGAGCTTTAAAGCATCGACAGACATTTCTATGATTTTAACAGAAAAACAACAGTTTTATCTTTACTGCGGCTTTTTTGTACAAATATTATTATTTTCATTATTAGAAGGTAAAGCAACCAAGAGAAGTTTGTGGAATTCACTGCAGAAACATGTTTTTAGGAAGTCCATAGAAAAAAATGAAAATAAAAGTTTTAAAATGATGCATTCACTATAATTTAAGGTTAAAAAACTGTTTTTCACAGAACAATCAGCAACTAAAGTCTTTTAAAGATCTTTTTTTTTTTTTTACTTTGGCTTTTGAATGAGCAGGAAAAGATCTGATTCTAAAGAAAGATTCAGGAGACGCATTTTTCCAGATGTGTGAAGCTAAAAGACGCAGAAGGAGAAGAAATAAAGGAAACCAGAAGAAAACTTCTTTGATATAAAAGTACTGAAGTCGTCCTCAAAGCACTGAATTAAATGTTCTGTCTTTTAAAAAATATGACAGGAAAACAGAAAAAAAACTAAAATATTAATGATAAAAATTCTACATGAAATATTCAATTATCTGCAGAAACTGAGAAAAATTTAAAATAGAATGTTACATATTAAAAATTCAAAATGGAATCTTTTGTATCTCTAATGAGAGAAAAAAAGAGAACTGAAGATAAGCAAAATGTAAAACTATTTCATTGTTCTTACAAAATTACCAAAATAAAAAAAAGCAGAATTATAAAAGTAATAGAGAAAAATATGAATATTTGATGTAACAAATCTATAAAATCTTCAAAATTTCAACATTAAATGATCAATTAACTCAAACATGTTGGATTGGTTAAAGAAAACTAAGATGCAAAACTAAAAGTTCTAAATGAGCGAATAAAAATTCAAACATGATGAAAACAAAATGAAAGGAGGCTTAAAACACTGAACTGTATTCTAAGTTATTAAAAAATCTGATACTTTGATAAAACTTTTAAAAGACACTAAATTAATATCAAATTCTGTGATAGAAACTGCAGGAGAGCGGAGAAGAAGAAAAGGTATGCTTTTATTTTGGAGAAAATGATGGATGAGTTTAGTACAGAAATGATAAAAATGAAAAGTTTTGAGTCAATTCTATTATTTTTTATTTAAAAGCAAAAACTATAGAATTAAACTGTAAATAATCTTCAGCTAAAAGCATATTTATTATGTTAAAATATTCAAAACTTTAATTTTCTTTAGTAGTTTAATACTTAGAAATATTACATTTTAAAGGAACTACTCATCAGTGTTTCATAAGATTTAGCAGCCGTTTTATTTTATTTTTGGATCTTATTCTCTAACTTTTGTGTTGGTCACAATGTGGTTCTGGTTCTTCAGCAGCAGAACTTCAGACCTTCGGTGAACTCATTTCCTCCAAACGTCATCGGTTCTGCTGCAGTTCCTAAACCAACCAATAGAGGGAGCTCTGCTAAAAGCAAAGAACTGCTGAATAGTTGATAATTCGCAAAGATTTCAATCCTTGTTTCTAGACATTCAAGATAACTAGCAGAAATGGTCCAGTCCAGATGTTTTGTCCCATTCAGATCTAGAAATAAGGAAGTCATTATTAAAATGTGTCCAAATCCTTTTGCTTCAGACTCTTGACAACAAAAAAACGTGATTTAAGACTCAAATTTTAGTGTAATTTTTGGTTCAATTTTAAGGATTTGATTTTAAATTCAATAAATGTTGACGAGTTTGACCGGAATTCATTGACATTATTGTGGAAACAAACATTTAAAGGTATGTTGGATACAGGCTAGATTTATGAGGATTTATGAAGGTGGTGCAGTGGTCGGCACTCTTGCTTCACAGTGAGAACGTCCCGGTTCAAATCCCAGCTGGAACTTGTTTTCTTCATCTTCCAAACTTCACATGTTGATTGATGATTTAAAGTGTCCCTGGGTGAGATCGTGACCCTGAAACAGACTGACAGCGTGTCCAGGATGTACCCCACCCTCACCCACCAGCAGTTGGGTTAGGCTCCAGCAACCCCATAGGGGATAATACAATGGGTTCAGAGAATTGAATTATTTTAATGGACCAACTTGTTCTTAGATTCTCCTTTTGGTCCCATTTTTGTTCTAAAGCGAGTCATTTCCACTCATCATCAAACTAGTTTTTGTCACCGTGATCAGAATAAACTACAGTTAGATTCATAAAAACTCAAAACTACAATTAATTGGCTTAGAGCTACCAATAAAATACATAGTTTTGGGCTGTATGACATTTCATTTGACAGACCTAACAGCCTTTTAGCTTATTTTCCCCATTTTAAAAGCTTTTGTGGAACTTTTTGCTTCCAGATTTTGAAATCTTTGTATAAGATTTCTTAAGTAAGAATTCTCGCTGCATAATCAGATCATTTGAGTGTTTTAGTGATTTTCTTCTTAAAGTTGGTGGTTTTTGCAGTGAGGAAAGTGGAAACTTGAACTCTCAGATAATATAATATGAACTCAGATGTTAGAGAGAAGATCCTCTGAAGATCTGAGGATCTTCTTCAGGTGGACGTCTGCAGAAACTCTCCAGGTGACTTTAGAGTCAGTCAGGAAGCTTAAAGAATACATGAAGATAAGAACAAACTCATGTCAGAGTAGAGGTGTCAAACTCCAAAATCCAAAACACACCTGAGGTCACGGGCCGAACAGGATAAATATTTATTAATGACTCTAAAACTGCATTTTTTATACTTTAAAAAAGTAACTTCTTAACATAATTATGAACTAGATATATAGCATTAGCTGTGATAATGATAGTGTGATGCTGGAAGCTGAATTTGGCTGTTGATGATGCTGAAATTGATAGCTAAAAACATTGAAACTAGTACCTGAAAACGCTGAAGCTGATAGCAACTAAAATATTAGCGAAATTAGCCTAAAAAACAAAGTAAAAAAAAACTTAGGTTAGTCAAAACAACCAGCATGTAGCTGAAATATTAGCTAAAATCCAAAACACCCGAAAAAAACAAAAAAACCAAAAACATAAATTAGCTAAAACAGCTAGTGTGTAAATATTAGCTAAACTCCAAAACAGCCTTAAAAATCTTAGTCAAAATAGTCCAAAAAGCTGCAGAATGAGAATTTGTAAAACTCTAAAACTGTAACTTTTTAACACAATTATAAATAATAAACAGGAATATTATTCCAGAATAAATCAACTTTAACCTTAAACACGCGGTGCAGAAAGAACTCTGCTGGGTGAAGAACTGTTTATTTCCTTTGCAGTAACTTTAAATCAAGACCCATGATTGATCCACAGAAGAACTTCAGGAAATGGAAACAGAGCAGATGAAGCTCTGAGGAGCAGCGGCGTCTCCAGGAGGAGGCAGACATGTTTGAGACGTTCAGGAACCCAAAGGATCAGGAGGTTCTGCCAGAGAGTTTTATGTTTGCATGTGGGGAAACCTTCACCTCCTCCAGCGTGGAAATCATCCAGATCAGAGCAGAAAGTTAGGAGAACATCTGAAGGTCAAAAACCACCAAAGAAGACGGGCGGAGCCTCTGATCAAGGTTATGAGCTAACATGGCGTCCTCCTCCTTTGGCACTGAGGAGGTTTCTGAGTCGTGGAGATGGAGGGAAGGGATGTTCCAGTCCAGAACTTCCTGTAGGAGAACAGCCAGATGTTTCAGGAAGAACCGAGCAGAAGATGAAGATCAGAGCGTGGACTCGCCTCACCTCGCAGCTCCTCCTTCATTTAGGGCCGTTATACTTGACCTCCTTCCCACATTTCTTCAGCGTCTCCATGAGCGAGTCCACGTCTCTGTCCGACTCGATCCACACCAGCTTCTTCGGCAGGTCGATCTCAAACTTCACGTCTGAGAGGAAGCAGAACAATCCCATCATGCCTTCTGCTTTTGCAGGAACGGGTCGGAACACAGAGACAGTAAAGAGAAGATGGAGACACATCGACGTGTCTCCATCTTCTCTTTACTGTCTCTGCGAAAACTTAAAACAAACCCCTGAGAGTTCACTTCAAACTTTCTCTGTTTCTTTTGTTTTTCAGAACAAATTCACATTTGAAGAAGAATGAAAACCTCCCAGAGAAACACCTAAAGTCCCGGTAAACGATTTATTGTTCTTTACTGTCTCTTTTATGAAGTTTCCTTCAGCAACAGTCAGCAAACAGCAGTGTGGAAAGTTCAAGTCACTTTGTTTAAACCTCCAAAGTCCTGAAGTCGATCCCAGGATTCCAGAACGTTTAGACTTCAGCAGGAAAGAGGATAAAACTGTTTGTTTGTGGTTAAGTGGCTTTTGGAGTCTCAATCACAAATGACCAGAAATAAGAACATTTTATTACAAAAGAAGATGGATTTCAAATTTCATTCTGCATTTTATTTGTATTATTTTGTATACTGTCTTTTATAATTTTATGCTTCCTATCTCTTGAACTCTGTTTTATTTATTTTAATATAAACCTGCAATTGACTCCAGATGGAAATTAGCCTGCAGATATAATCTGGTATGTTTGCATCTGTTTTAATGTTCAATAATATAAATTGTTCCTTTCTCAATAAAGTTAATTAAATAAACCGCGTCAAAATAGAATAATATTTTAAATGTTAGAGTTAAAAATAAAGATTGCAGCGTGAACAGACTTGATTTCAGTTTATGAGAAGCGTGTTCTGTAGGTGAACGTCTCCGTCGCATCAGCAGCTTGTTCATGTTCATGTTCAGCAGTCTCTGTTCCGCTTTTCACAGCTGAGTTCCCTTTTTCTCTGCTTCTCGTTTCACATTCGACTGTCGCTTTCATTTTTTCTTCTTTCAAAGCACAAACAGTAAAACTGATGCCTGTGAGACTCAAGAAGAAGCAGAAAAAAGGTTTTCGATGAGACAGAAATGCAGTTTGCTTCTCTTAGATTAGAAGCAGAAACTGCAGGTGTGATTCTTATTGAGTCAATAAACTTTAAATTAAATTTAAAAAATAAAAAGAACATTTCCATATGTTTAGGGAAAAAATATATTAAATTAATTCCACAGTTAATCTATGACACAAACGAGTTTCATCGCTCAGATTCATCAAGTTATTTGCAGGCAAAACCTTTATTGTATTACATATGTTTTACCATTTATATATATATGTTTTCATGCAGACATATTTGTGAGTTTTGGAACATGTTGCTTGTTCATGTCAGAAAATGTGAAAATTACACCGAATATAAAAGAGTCATTTAAAACAAAGCAGAGGTGCTTTTACTGTAGAATTTTTGTTTTAGACCTTTTCCATGTAAATGTTCAAAGTTTGTTGTTGTTTACGTCGTATAATCTCTATACTTCTACCTTTGTTTGTCTGCATTGTCTCTATGTTTCTTTAGCTTTTACCTCCATTGGATAACAGATGTAATTTCTCTATTTAGGTCACTGCTGTACTTTAAATAAATGATTTCTCTCTTTTGGTGCGTCTCGTTTTGTTCCAGCTGTGACGTTTTTCTGTGTTTGACAGGAGTCGTTGTTTAGTTAAGAGGAAACTCCTTCAGTAAATCCTTTGGAGTGTAAAGATTAGAAAACGTCCATCTAAAGAGACGGATCCGTCCCGCCCTGAAGACACATTTGAAGGAATCTACTTGTAGATAGGAACGATTGTGGACAAAACCTGGTAAGAAAGAGATTCTCTGAAACTATCCAGCGCGTCCTGACCCGTGCAGAGATCAGCTGACTTTGCAAGGCTGTGATAAGCTGAAGCACACAGAGTTCCTCCACAGCTGAGCTCAGCAGTGCGTGTGAAATGTGTGGTTTCACTGCTGTCTCACCTCCCAGCTTGTTGAGGATTCTGGTCACAGCTCCGGAGCATCCCTCACACGTCATGGCCACTTCGAACTCGTGCTTCTGCAGGAGAGACCGTCACTGGTTAAAACATCTGGTTCCATGGATGAAGTGAGGCTGGTTTTCTGTCAGTCGGGTCTGAAGGAAGCTCACAAACCCACTGTCGTTTATGTCTATCTCTATTCCTTTAGATTATTTAAAAAATGAATGAATACATACATAATAAGGGGTAAAATCTGAATATAATAAAAATCTTTAAAGATTCAGAGACTAAAAGAAAAATGATAAACGTGTTTAATCTGCCCGGTGGATTAAAATAATGAATAATAATGTGTTATTATTGTAATTATCTGTCATTTAGGTTTAAGTTTACTAACTTTTTTAATATTATAATCATACATTTTATTTTCCAAGATATTCTGTTCTTAGCGTCAATTTCCCAAACTCTTTTCTCCTTTTTCAAATGGAAATAAACAGAAAAACAACAAAACAAAAGTGAAAATATGTTAATTATACCACAATGTTCCTTAACTTATCAAACGAATTCATAAAAGCCTTTTAAAAACAAGTAATCTAACCTCTAACACGTGTTTTGTTTCATTCTGTATTAATTAACGAAATTGGATTGTTAATAAAACTGTCACACATAAATTTTATTTCGCCATCGGGCTAAAGTTGCAAAGTTAGCTTAAACCCGAATGCTACGGCTACACATTTAAGCTAAACGTGTCCATAAAACGATAATAACGAGTCGTAACAACTTACAGTCATGAGTGCAGCGACTTTTGCAAACTGCTGCACAAACTAGAATTGGACTTTAGTCTCTGTAAAGTTAAAAAGATTTAAAAAATAAACCATGAAACGAGAAGTGTTGTAGGGTGTTTATGTTCGATGACCGCTCACAAGCTAGGTTTCAAAATAAAATGTTGACTTCCGGTTTGGATAATACATATATTTTTTTTTTTTGTTTGGTGTGAGTATGTTTTAAGGGTGGGCCTTCATAGAAAATATAGAGAAACAATAAAATTCTGGCAAATAAATCAAAAATGAAAGGATACATTTTTTTGGGCAAACATTTGTTTAAACAATTATTTGCTTTATTTTTAAAGATGCCTTCCGGTTAAAGTTTTACATTCCCCGTTTTAACAAAAGCCATCTAAAAAACAATTTTGATGTAAAATATGAATTTATGTCTACGTTGTGAAGAAAAGATTGTCTGGTAAAAAAAGCATTTTTAACACACTAGTGTTCTTTTTATGGTTTTATTGTAAACTAAAGGAAACCCTTACTATTTAAAACAAACTTTTTTTTTCTTTAAAGGTGCCATATTAACATTTTTAAAAATGTTATCTGTCTAAATCTCGTGCTAAAAAATGCGTTTAAAATATTTTTAATCGAGTAAGCTAGCACTTCCGGTTTCCCCATCTATAAAAACAATTGTGAGACCTCGCGCATATGTCTAGAAAATGTTTTTCTAATGTTGTAAATAAGCCTTTATAGGACATGAGGCTAAATAGGAAATAACTTTACGTTTAACTCTATTTATTTATTTTTACTTTGTTATTATTTCCGTTCATTTATCTTTTTAAATACTCATAATAAATCGGATACATTTAATACATGATATTAGATCTGTTTTTAAAAAGTCTAATTCGTCTCCATGGCAACGGTACGTCAAGCGGGACGACACGTCCTCGACCCGGGTCATGTGACTACACCGCTGGCTCTGCTGCGCCGCCGTCCCGAATCTGTGCCGCGGCGCCGCGCCTGTTATGATAGGAAAATTCGCGGGTTTGCGGTGACAGATCCAGCAGCGGAGGAGGAGAGGGAAGCGCGCGACTCGGAGGTAAGCAGTGTGCTGCTGACCGCGGGCCGGGGGTTCCGGACGTGTTTACCGACCCAAAGATAGCATCGGAACCGCCAGCTAACGAAGGCTAAACCCGATTTATGGCTGGTGTTGCGGGCTGCGCCAGCGGCTGTCCTCATCCTGACAGTCATCCCGCGCTTATCAGGGCTGATATCGACCCTGCAGGTGCACAGTGTTAGTTTGTTTGTTTCCGGACTGTCCTCAAGGCGCCTCTGTCCAGGATCTCACGCGTTTAGCCTGAATGTTTCCCCGGTCTCTATTAGTTTTGGTTTCTATCTGGAAGCGAGCTCGAGACAACATAAACACAGACGCGCGCGCGCTTATATTATCGATGGGATTACCTGTCTGCCGTGGAAGGTCAGCACGTCTATGAAAACAATAAAGCTGTCAGAGCGGAGAAAAGAAAGGCATAGCCTCAGGTTAAAGCGATTCTACGGCGTCCTGTTTGTTTTTTACCACTACGAGGCGCACGTTTGCAGGTTGTTGATTTAAGCTAGGTCATCACGCTAATGAGCTAGCTGGTTTTCTTTGGCTAAATCATCTTTTTTTTTTTTAACTTTTAAGTGGCTAAAATATTTTTGTTTGTCAGTTAGCTTATTGTCTTTGTTGCTAAAGGCTAACAGTCTATAAAGATTTTTAAAACTATTTTTGGTATTACGTCGAGAACTGTACTGGCTGAGAGTGACGTCACCCACAGAGAATGTTTTACTTCCGCCTCCAACTAATCAAAATCAATTCAACCGTCATTTTTCTTCGTGATACAGACGCCGCCATGTTGGAGCCAGACATGTCAGTAAGCAGTGATTGGTCCAAGTTGATATGAGTCAATGTTTCTATGGCAACCACTCACCAATCAGGAGTAAGCTTGTTGAAAAGTCACACCCCTAACACATTTATAGGGGCTACACAAAATCTGTCCTGTCCGAATTCCTTCACCACGCACTATATAGTGTGTTTGTGTTGTAGTTCTGTCCGTATCTACAATTGTAAAATTCAAGCGCCCTAGAAATTTCCCAGAAGTCTCGGCAAAAAACAAAAACAAAAATTCAGGAGACTATTGTCCCGTATTGTCGAGTTTTTTAGGAAAGGAATTCGTACGTCGTTTCAGTCAAATGCTTTGAACATTAGACATGAAGGCCAGCAGGCTCCACCTACTTTTTTGAGGCATCTGATTGGTCAGTTAATAACTTGAACTGCAGAAAAAGTATTTTAAAAAGAGAATTGTCAAAGCAAGAATGTTTACTCTGACCAATAGAAGGACTGAGTAACAGCTGTTTATGTCTCTATTGAAGTCTATGGGATTTTGGCTTCTTGGAGCCACTTCCTGTTTGGAACGCCAGGTGGGAGGAGTCGTGACGGACAGCTTGCTAATCCGCTCAGATGACAAGGATGTCTGAATCCATCACTACTCCCTAACCCCTAAAAGACTATATAATGCAGGAGGATCCAGTCTCTTCATTCAGACTCATGCTCACGCATTCATTGGAACCATTTGAGAAGCATGTGACTTACAGTAGGTCCAATATCAAATTTCCTCAGTTAAAATCAGAAACATGTAGTTTTGAGGACATGAAAACTTAATCCAGTAACAACGTTATGAATGCTGAGATGAGAGCGCTCGAGGTCACGCTGAGTCACGACCACAGAGATGACAGTCACGCTAGCAGAGCGACTGCAGATGGTTCCTATTGATTAAGCAGGTTCTCTAACTGACGAGTTTATTGATGAATGTGAGCAACCTTCACTGATGATCAGTCTTTGTTTTCTCACGATGAAAAATGAGGCTTTGTTAGGATTTAAGATTAGTTGAGACAAAGTTCTGGTCCAAACGTAACCCCTGGTTCTGTTCAATCTCTGTGAATTATCAGTGAAATATTGATTAAACCATAGAAACCTTCAGCATAGATATGATTAGAAATCCACCAATCATCACGGCCATTACACGCTCCAATCCCAGATCAGAAAACTGTTGAAGATCTCTGTTGTTGTTGATTTTACAGATCATCTTATCTGTGACAGAATCAGAAAAGGAATAACTAAACTCCTTATATTCAACGATCTGGACCATTGAACTTCTGGTGTGAAGATTCAGCTCATTTTATATTTATAGAACCCAGAAAACATGAAGAATCCAGATTGAAATCACAACTGCGGGTTGTCTCAGTATCTCAGTATTTCCCTAATACATTTTACAGTTTGTGAACTGTAGTAGGTTTTTACTGTATTTCTAAACAAACGTGTCTAAATGTGTAAATGATTGAATTGAGGAAGTGATGCTGGGACTTTTCTGAGGTTCTGCTGAACCACATGTGTCCTCCACAATCCAGGCTGAAACCATTCAGCCCTAAAATGTCAGAGAACCAACAGTTCCTGGTTGTGAAACAAGTTCCTGCTGCAGGTTTTGTGGTGTTCTGGTGGACCGGACCAGAGCTGTCACAGCATTCATTCAGCAAATGGAACTGTGACATTCAGCAGATGGTTCTGCATTCTGACCCAGTCAAAGTTGAGCTTAAACGGACCTGGAGGTCGGCTCGTTCATGTTGATTAAAATCCCAACTGCTACAAGTTATCCAGTGAAGATTGCTTTAAAACTACAATTCCCAGAGCCACGCCCCTTCACATTTGGTTGAAAAGCTCCAAACCAGAAGTTCATACGGTGGAAGATATTCAGGTTTAGACGTGTCCTCTACAGTGGAGGCAGTCCTGAGTCATGATGTTTATCAGGTTAGAGCAGATCGTGATGTCATAAATACTGTTATTGAACCAGATTATTATTAGATTTGAAGTTTATCACCTTTTTTTGACATTGTGATAAATAAAAGTATGTATTTAAAATCAAAAGGGTTTAAAAAACGCGTTTAATTGTTTCTGTTGGTCCAAATAATTGCAAAAACCGAAGATTTGCTTTAATTGAAGACCAAGACATTCTGAGTGATCATTTCTGACGGACCCAGCAGTGGAGAAAAACTGAGTCTAACTGGAAAAAAACACCAGGACCAGAACTCTGTGAGAGTGGAGGACTTCAGGAAGGATTAGAGCAGTTCTGCAAAATAAATAAATAATTTGGAGTAGTTTGGTGCAAACTAGAGTTTTATTTTTCTACAAATAACATCCAAGTTCCTTTCAAAATAAACTCCAGTTTTCTAACATTCGATCACAATCATAGATGGAAGAGGAGCCTCAGGTTCAGACCCCTGGATAAGGATCAAGTCCATCCTCAGATGACCCCCACAGTGTCCCTCTGTAGCTGGAGGGGCGGGGCCTCCAGGTCAACCGCCACTTTATCAGAAAAAGGAAAATTCTGATGCTTCCTCCTGAGGATGTTTGTCACCCTGATGACTGGGATAAGATCAGAACCCCCCCGAGCCCTCTCAGGCTCAGATACAGGAAGGATGGAAAGTTTTAGGCTCGATCTCAAAGATAAGTTTGCTCCACTGATTACTGACATGATCTCATCAAAGGTGAGTCCAGACTTTACCAGCACCTTCCTGCTGCAGGAGGAAGCAGCAGTTACACATACGTTCCTCTTTATGCTGTTTGTTTGTAGAAGCGTTTATTCCATCCTGGTCACGTCTGCTGCCGGGTTTGGGTCTTTGTTCTGCTCCAGAACCAAAGGTCCTGACCCGGCGAGGGAGAGCGTCTCCTTAAGGTGTGAACTAATAGTTAAAGAGTCAAGAATGGAGCAGGATCAATATCCAAGTTCAGTTGGATCAAGAGTGCAGATTGCATCATGGGTAACGTGACACCCCCTCAGATAAGGCCGGCTCAGTAAATAAATGCAGACCTCAGTCTGCTCTGGGAATCAGACCTTCGAAAGCCCAAACTCTCTGCAGACCCGGCTCTGACCCGGCTCTGACCCGTAAACGTCACACTCTGGAGACGCCTTTCCTCCCTCGGTTTCCGATGGCGAAGTCCGTGGCGCTGCTGGCCTCCGGGCGCCATATTCCTTATGGATCCACTTTCTGTCTCGTCCCAGTGGGAAGCTGCGGATGCCAGACTCCCGGTCTTCCCTGCATTAGGATCTACGAGGCTGGGATCGACAGCAGCTGGCCGCCCTCCAAAACCTTCCGACCCACCATGATGGCGTCCAGCGACGTGGACGTCAGAGCCGATGGTACGAGACCCCACCCTGTCTGTTTTTACTGACGTTCATTTGTTTGTTTTGATGATCCTTTCTTCAAACTCGAGCTCCTAGAACGATCAGAACGTGGTCATCAGGACGCTCTGATTGTTTTCACACGGCGAGGACACATTCCTCCTCAGGACTCGGCATTTCCCGCTCCTGTTTGACAGCCACCTGCCGGTTTGGTGGATCTGAATTATAAAAAAATCTCCTTTTTTAGCTGAGGATCAGTATGATGTAAGAAAGTCTTCAGAACGGGCCTGAAACATGGAAACCAAGAACCTGAAAGTGGATTAGATTGAACGTAAACGTTTATTTGTCTTTGTACACGTACAGCAACATTTAGAAGCACTTTCAGGTCATGATTTATTAAAAATAAACCATATAACTTATGATGAATACATGAAAAGTTTTAATCATTAATTAACAATCAGTAAATAAAAAGAATTATTTGATTCTACATTTGCAATTATTAGATAAAAAGTGGATCATTTAATAATTTTTTAACAATTAATGAATAAAAACATCACACGTTTACAGTTAAATCATAAAAAGTGTATTATTTAGTTTTGCTCTTTAAAAAAATAAATTCAATCTCTTAATTAAATTACAATTTTTATATTTTTGTACATTTTTGATACTTATCTGTTATCAAAAATGTTAGAAGCCTTAAGGAATCTCTGCTTAATTCTGTTTTTTTACGATTAATTCATATTTTCCGAGTTTATTCCGTGATCATCTTATTTATTAGGACGCTGGCGTTCCATCGATGCTTCTCACCAAATAAACGTTTAGTTTGTGACTGCAAAGCATTGTGGGATTGGAATGCAGCGAAAGGAGGTCTGAGTTTTTCCTTTTGGAGGAGACCTCCTGTCCCCTCGGGGTCAGAATAGATCCAGATTTAGATCCAGATCCAGATCCAGATCCAGGCAGACCTTCCCCTCCGACGTTAGCAGCAGACGCCGTCATCCTCCTGCTCTCTCTGTCCTCATTTCATGAAAGAGGAGAATCTGATCAATCTGGAGGAGATGAATGCAGAAGTCACGAGCTTTTATAAAGACGACACTTTGTGCTCCAAACAGGATTCTGTTTGTTAGAATCAGACTCAGACTCGGCTTAAAGCTCTGCGTTCTACAGCTGTAATAATTCTAATGTCTTTTATTCTGAAGTTCAAAGGAAGTTCACTAGAGCTGATTTCATTTGGAGAACTGGGAAAAGGTTGAAGGTTTTTCCATGTCTGAATGACCCACATTCTACTTCCTGTTCCACACAGCTGCAGGTCCAAACAAACCTTCTCTCTTTCCCTTCATTGTTCTCAGACCAGAACCCGTCAGAACTGGACGCCTTGTGTCCGTCTCCTCCCGGGCCGGCCCGACCGCAGCGCAACTATGAGCGGATCGGAGGAAGAGCGGGAACTTCGTACGTCTCTGGAAGCTCAGCGAAGCTCTCAGCCGCCGTAATCGGATGAAATGACCTTCGTTTCTCCTCAGCTTTTTCCAGACGCTGATCCACCTGCTGAAGGGGAACATCGGAACCGGCCTGCTGGGCCTCCCTCTGGCTGTGAAGAACGCGGGACTGGTGGTAAGATAAATCCTGTAGAGCAGGTCGAGCGAGGAGACGGAATGTGGTCAGACTGTGAGATGTTCTAGCAGAGCAGAAGGATCGGATCTCGTGACGTTCTCACATCAACGAGAAGAGATGAGATGATGGACAGAGGAGAAACGGAGAAGTGATGGAGGAGCCTATTATATTATATTATATTATATTACATTACATTACATTATATTATATTATATTATATTACATTACATTACATTACATTATATTATATTACATTACACTGTACTGTAGTATACTATTCTACATTACAATACATTGTATTGTAGTATCTTATACTACATTACACTTTGCTCTACTGTACTATACTATACTACATTACATAACAAATCTACTTTACTGTACAACACTATACTACCTTACATTGTACGATACTATTCTACATTACATAATATTGTACTATACTAGACTACATGATATTAAATTACAATTTACTATATAATACCACATTACATTAGACTGTAACATACTATAGTACATTATACTACTTTACTACATACTGTACTATATTACATTGCACTATACTATACTTTTCTACCACTGAGAGATTCATTTATTACGTTTGATTGGTTTACATATGAAGCCTCATAGAAAGAGCGTTTTATTCAGTGAAACTCATTAGGGCTGGGAATCACTGGGTACCTCACGATACGATACGATACGCGATACATGGCTCACGATATCGATAATATCGCGATACTGCGATAATTGGTAAAAATCCTCTCTAATAACTACCATTATATAGAACATGTTTTGGGGGGAAATATATCCCCATTTGTCTTTTTTACCTTAAACACAATCATACTAAACAACTTTTCTTATTTTGTGCAACAAATTATACACACTTTTGTGCAAAATGGTTGAAATCAGTAATACTATGACTTTGACAAACATTGACAACAACCAAATTGGAATTATCTGTCAGATTCAATGTTAACAATAGTAAACATGATCAGCAGTGACACTACTTAGTGCAGAATTGTTGTAAACAGAACAAATATTAAATAAGTCAAGTAGTGACCGCTATCTACCTCCAAAACAACGTCACACCAAAGGATGATGAATATAATGTTTTACAGCCTCTCTCAAAATTGACCTAATTTTTCGTGCACTTTTCTCTCACTTGAAAAGGGCTGAGCATCCAAAAATAAAGGCTGATTTACTCAAACTGTTACTTGAGATTATTTTTCCAATTTTTATCATTTTTCCATTTGGTCAGTCAGCAGTCAATAGGTAAAAACCTTAAAACACACATAATAATGGCATTAAATATAATTTTAAGTGCTTCAATTAATTAGCAACATCCCTAATTTTACAGTGAATTCATGTACTTTAGTTTAATTACATTTAAATTTAAGTTCATACATCAAATCCTGCTTTTTTATTTAAGAATTACTTTAAAATTAACATTAGCAACAAGTAATTACATTGTTTGAAAACGTCACATTATAAATTTATCAAAGTTACACCGTACAGCAGCAGGTTAAAAATTGAAGTGCATGAAAGCGAAAATTCCGACGCTCCTTGAAGCATACACAGACAACTGCGTAGCACGCGCTCAGTTCCCATAGCAAACAGAAAGTAAGAGATCGCTGACATTCTAGCGCTCAGACAAAGTCACTTCTTACCGGCTGGATCTCCTACAGATGGAGGATAAATGCTGACAGGTAGACATGCTTCACACACGCGCTACAGAGCCTGTATCTCACCGGTGCTTCTCCCGAATGAGCGCGTGCATCGCTATTAAAAGTCCGACGCAGCGTGCGCCCATAGTTCCGGCGCGCGACTCAGACGCTCAGCGCTATAGCCTCTTTAAATGAAAATATAATATCGATACTCGGTGAGAACCCATCGAGAATCGATCGCAGGACTAAATATCGCGATATATCGCAATATCGATATTTTGGCACACCCCTAAAACTCATTACTGCAGCATCCAAAGTCTACAATCATTTCATTGATGGTAGTTGTGTATCAAACGTTGATGCTGAACATAGCGAGGTGGTTTTTAATGTTCTAGCATCAGCAGTCTAAGCAGCTGTCTGTGGTTCTTGGAGGATGGACTGTCAGCTCGGTTCTGCTCTCCATCGTAGATCTCACCTTTTAAGGATTTTCAGTGAAACTTGTTTGGTTGTCCTCTGTGTCCAGCTCGGCCCCATCAGCCTCCTGATCATGGGCGTCATCGCCGTCCACTGCATGCGGCTGCTGGTGCAATGCTCCCACTACCTCAGCGCCAAGTGAGTGAAGCAACGTTTGACTGTCTTTGTCACCTGCTCCAGGTAAACACCTCCGAGGACGCCACCTGAGCCGTGATCTCACGCTGGATCCGATCCACATCCGGGAACAGAGAGCAGCTTCCTTAATGAACGGATGAGAAACATCTAAAATAGTCATTAGTCTATTGAGACGTATTCAAATCAAACAGAAGTACAGAACAATGATCATGTAAGGAGAGATAATGAAGTAGAAATCATCTGACAGAGTAAATCTCCACTTTCTGGACGGTAATCCTCGGCAGCTGCAGGTGTTCAGACCTTCACCTGTGATGTCGCTCGGCCGCATTAGGGAGGATTTAACAGATCAAGAGCGCCAGCGGAGGCGGGAAAAGCTTCTGCTCCGAACAGGAAATGGAGACGAGAGCCTGCAGAGAGAGAGAGAACTGCTGATCTGATATGGATCTACTGCGTCATGTGACAAACCGCCAGCTCAGAAACTCTCAAACCTTCTTCTCACGTTGAGACTTCAAAAGGTCAAAAGTCAGGAGGTCCAGGCTCCTGAAGTGAAGCGTCATTTTCTCTCTTCCTGTTGTTTCTGAAGACCTGAAGATGAGTTTGCTTCATGCAGATCGTGGAGAGAAGCTCCCGACTGTCCTGAAGGTTCTTGTCTTCTGTGTGTCCAGGATGAACCGGCCGTCGATGACCTACGGCGAGGTGATGCAGTACGGCATGGAAAACGTCTCGTGGCTCAGGAGTCGTTCACACTGGGGCAGGTGAGGGAGTCACTGGTGTTTTGGTTTACCTGCAGCTGGTTGATCTGGACTCAACGGTCTTTATCATAAAAAAAAATCAACTTTTTAGAGCTTTTAGGGGGATTATAATGTTAATTCCTCACAAAAAACACTCAAAGCGATATTTTGATCCATTTATACATCTCTGAGAACCAGCCCCTTCCAACCCATGAGAACAAGCTCACAAAAATAACATTTTAATCAAATAGTAAAATATATAATCATTTGTATGGATGTAGTTTACTATATCAAAATAATAAGCCCTTTGATTTTTAATACAGATAAATAAATAAACATTTGTCTCATGAAACGTGTGAAGTACATTCTATTTAATGTTTCCATTAGTTTGTAAACTGATGCTAACAAACAAACATAAACTGAATTAACTGAATTGTCCTCTGGGGACTAATAAAGTTATCCTAAAAACCTTTATTTAGATGTAATTGTTGAACAGAAATCTAAATTCTTACAAACTAAAATAGACTAAACCCAGCAGAAAGAAAAACAGAAATCTATAAAAGAAAAGAAAAACAAAAGTCAAATGTAAAAAAAAGTTAAAATATTTATTTAAAATGGTATGAATTAAATCATTTTTTAAAATATATGTTTTAATATTATTGAAATCATTTAAACTTTATCACCATCAGAAATGTTTACAAGGTAAATTATGTCATTTACATATATATTTGTGTTTGTATTGTAAATACTTTTCATTTGATTTGCAAAACTGTCAAAAATAAAATATGTTTATATGGAACACATGCTGATGTTGAACTGGGACGAAAACTGGAATTAAAACTGGGATTAACACAGGAAACAGTCTGTAATCTATTTGGGATTAAACCTTTGATAAACCAAGGATTAAAATTCAAATCTAGAATAAACTCTGGGATTAAACCAGTGAAAAAATCTAGGGTTAAATGTGGGATTAAACCTTAAAAACACATTGATAGATAACACTTTATTCATCCCCATTAATCTAGGAATCTAGAATAAACCCTGGGATTAGACCAGCGACATAACCTCGGGTTAAGTCTGAGATTAAACCTAAAATAAACTTGGGATAGCATCTAGGGTTAAATATCATCTTAAATCTGGGATTAAAGCAAAACAAACATTGATAAATAGATACCACTTTATTCATCCCATCAGAGGTTTGTCCTGGGATTAAATTTAGGACAAACCTTGGATTAAACCCAGGATCAAACAAGTATTTAGGATTAAGTGAGGAGTTAGACCTGAGATTAAACCTGAAATAAACGTTGAATAACATCATTGATTACGTGTGGGATTAAAGTCTGGGATTAAACCTTGGACTAACAGTAGTGGGAATATCTGAGGTTAGATTTACAGATGTTTGGATTAACTTCATCACATTATGTTTTGTGGTGGTTTGGCTTCATTTTTTAGTTTTAAAGTTGTCAACTGAACCAAAGACGATGTGGTCAAAAAACAGAAATATTCTTAAATGTACATATTTATGCACAGAGATTTAAAATATTAGAAGTTAAAAACCTTAAATCAGAGTCGGAGTCTCCAGTGGAAAATCCCCTCTTTCCCAGAAAGGTCAAACGCCTCCTGACCTGCGCTGACCTTCATTGATGTTTAAAGAAATTTCCTAAAGTGCTTCACAGAAGGGGGGGGGGGGGGGGTCCATTGAAGTTTCCATTGTTTTTCTGATGGATTCTGCTGGTTTTCCTTTAAGAATCAATCAGCTGCTTGAACTGATGCTCAGTTTCTATGAGTTCTGGAAGATCTTAGAGATTCGATGATTAATCTGAGCGTCTGCAGCTTCTCTGAAGCTTCAAGATCATGATTAGAATGATTTCTGAAACAGATCATTGTGTCACACTGAAGTTTTTTCCAACCAAAACCCGTTTGGTTTTCCTCTTCCTCACTCGTCTCTCTTCCTCTCAGGTGGACGGTGAACTTGTTCCTCATCATCACTCAGCTGGGCTTCTGCTGCGTCTACTTCGTCTTCCTCAGTGACAACGTCAAGCAGGTCTTTATCACGCCGGCGCACACGCTCCGCTGCTCTTCTTCCTCTGCCAGAGTCTGACCGCATCTCGATTTTCTGCTGAGCCCCCAAACACTGAGAGGAAATCCATGTTTTTATCTGTGGAACGAATTCTCCGCGGCGGCCGGTCACATGCAGACGGCTGAAGGTTCCCGCACGTTTTGTAACGGCTGGAGATTTCCATTGGAGCTGGAACTCATGACTCAGCAGTTTCCTGAAGGAATCGAGTTATAGAAAAAAACTGGAAGTTTACACACTGCTGGAGAAGCCCCGCCCCCCACGCTGCTGTCAGAACCATCATTGGTCCAAACGCTCAGTCGGCTTAAACCTCTGATTGGATCTGGACGCCCATAGAAAATGGTTTATTCCAATCTAATAAAGTCGATTAAGTCGCCGTTTATCCAAATGATGGCGATCGGTCAGAGTCAATCTGAGTCATCGTTTCTATGGCAACCACTCTCACCAATCAGAAGTGAGCTAGTTGGAAGGCCACACCCCTAATGCTACATGAGTGACAGATGTGGGGACCATCAGGCTCCGCCTACTATTACTGAGGAATCTGATTGGTCAGTTTATAACTGAAGCTACAAAAAAAAATATCTTGAGGAAATAAAGGAGGATTATTAAAAACATTTGGGATTTTTGGAGCTAGCAGGTACTTCCTATTTGGAACGCCAGGGGGGCGGGGCCACTCTGTCCAGTTCTTATATACAGGCATTGCTTTAAACACTTCTTTAAGGACCACAGATGTTTTATTTTCCTTTAAAACTATCAGATTTAACTCCATTATTTCATTATCTTTAATTTGAAGGATTTCTCTTGCACTTCTGCTTCCTGCCACTAGATGGAAGCAACTAGCTTCCTTTTCTCTCATCAGCAAAGTTCATTTATCAAACAGTAACTGTCTTTTCTTTTAAAAAAATGACTGTTTTAGAGGAAAATTCAACTTTAAAGAAACGAGGAAACAATTTTGTGAAATTCTAAAACTATGCTTTTGAAAATAATTGACAGATATGCTTAAATAGAGAATATAAGGTGACGTAAAGAGCTGGAAGGTGTCAATAAATGATGGAATAAGTGAGTGGAATCAGTCAGGATTTATTCCTGTGGTTTAAAGACGAGCTGCTTCAGTTTTTCCATGAAGTCTTTGGCTTTATTGTCAGTGCGGCGCCGCTCCAGGCGGTGCTGGTCTTCGTTAAAAACTCGTTCTGTTCGTTTCTACCGATTGTAGTTTTTTTAGTGCCGTTCTTAAGATCCTGGTGATGCTGCCGTAACCCGTGGAGCTGTGGGGGCGGGGCCTCATGGGGCATAAGGCTCAGGCTGCACCTCCACCTCTACGTTTAAGCTGACATGATCACGTGATCAGAAAGGTTATCGTTCTAAATGTCAGATGAGAGCATCTCCGTCCTGATTGGCTCGCCGCCTTCCCTCCTCAGGTGGTGGAAGCAGCCAACGCCACCACGGGGAACTGCCACATGAACTACTCCAACCAGACGGAGATCCTGATTCCCAGCTTCGACTCCCGCCTCTACATGCTCTGCTTCCTGCCCTTCATCATCCTGCTGGTCCTGATCCCCAACCTGAAGTTCCTGGCCCCCTTCTCCCTGCTGGCCAACCTGGCCATGACCGCCAGCTTGGTCTTCATCTACTTCTACTCGCTGACGGTAACCTCCATGTTCTCACCAATCTCTGTCTCACCTCATTGCTGAAAAACGCTCAGCTTATTTCAGGTTTCCCAGAATGCAAAGCAAAATGTGGAGCTGAGAAGCAGAGATATGCAGCCAGGCTGATCAATACTGCATGAACATCTGGAAATTTAAATTATAAATTGAGAAGATTGGGAAAACTATGAAAAGGTTTGCTGTTTTTAAAAATCAGTATGTCACACTCTTCTGCTCACCTGTGAGCTCATCACCTGATTGGTCACCTGGAGGATTCTGAGCCTCCAGGTGAGCTGTTTTCTTGCTGCTGGACGTTCAGGTGCAGCTTCTGTTGGTAGAAGAGTAAATATGAAGAAACGTGGCCTGAAGGTGTTTCAGGAGCTGAAGAGCAAAACTTCTGAACGTTCCCAGCTTCTCAGATGGATCCGATTTGTGTCAGGAATGTCCGATCCCTTTTCTTTAGGCCCCATCTGCTTCATTTGATTTAGAGAATCTGCTGATCCCAAATCCTGATCTGGCTCTCATTTTTATTTTATTGACTGGTTTTGAAAATCATTTAACTTCTATGAAGTTAACAACCAAGGGGAAAAAAAATGTTAATTATAAACCTGAACTCGACTTAGAATTCATTTTTATAGCCAAACTTTGGTCATAAATGAGATTTGTTCTGTTATTTTACATCCAAGTTTTATTATTTTTTATGATTTTACCTTCAAGTTTTATATTTTATTATGTTTTCATCTTAAAGCTTTTGTTTATTATGTTTTTATTCACTTATTTAATACATTTGTTTTTTATGTTTAATGTGCAGAACTTTGTTCAGTTTTAATTGTGTTAAAGTGCTTTATAATTAAAGTTATGATGATGACAGGAAAAAATGTCAATATTAACAAGAAAAACTAGGTGATAATTAGACTCGTGATAAAGTTTTAGTTTTTGGAACATTTTATGATTCTTCAAATGAAAAAGGACTTTCTTTCTAAATGGTTGTAGCCTATATAGGATGATGAGTATTCAGGAGTCGCTCATATCAATGTAAACATTGATTTGGTTTTGTTGCTTTGGATAAGAGTTAATTCATTTTTATGCTTTAATCATTTTTTTCCACTTTGTAGACGGTCCCTTGGCAGCAGTCTGTCCGTTTGATTCTCGTTAAGAAGAAACAAAAAGCATCTTTTTTCTTTTGAAATACGGTAATAAAATGTCCTGATCTGCTCATGAACGCCGACTTGTAGGAGAGGATTTACCTGTAATAATAAGCTTTAAATATCAATGCAATAATTAGAATAAAATAAATATCCGATCCCTGCTCCAGATTCAACCTCCGGTCGAGTCTGAAACGACAGAATTGGGACACATTTCTGAAAGTTCTCCTCTATCATGTCTGGATCTACAAACTTTAATTGACCTGAAACAGATTATAATTAGTTTGTTTGGGTTTGTGTCCTTTTGTGATGACATCTTTGTGTTTCCGAGTGGCAGACGACTGTCGTAGAGCCTTTGACAGCAGAGAACGAGGTGATTTGATAAACGGCTTCATGTGAATCCTCAGGATTAATGTGAGCTCTCCTTTATTATCATGAAAGAACACCAAATGTGTTTTTTTCAGCATAGCTTGTTTATCAGAGGCTGTTTGTTGTCCTTCGTTGACACAAACAGATCGTGTTGGGTTCTCCGTAATGACGGCGCCGCTTATTTCCAGCTACACACAGAAGAGCATGATTGCATTAAATAATTGCTACAGGCTAAGGTAATTGTCAGGCTTGGCCGGCAAATGAGTCCAGGAGAGCCGGGGTGGGGGTCCTCTTTGCACAAGGTCTTATTGAATGTGATTGGCAATTATCCACGGAGAGGAGCTCTCGACTGCTGATGTGCTGAGATATCGGAACTTTCTGCTGTTCAGGCGTAGAGGACCACGTCTGTCATGATATCACTGAGGACTTCTGCTCCTCTTCTCCCCAGAACATCACATACCCCATCAACCTGCCCAAAGTCGGGAGGGCCAAAGACTACCCTCTGTTTTTTGGGACGGCCATCTTCGCCTTTGAGGGGATCGGAGTGGTACGTGAACGCACCACGCCGCAACTGTACGACAACCACACCACCTTTCTATGAAACCACAGAAATGTTTGGCATATTTTAGCTAAAATTCATAAAATGAATGAAACTCTCCACGGAGTTCCACAGGGATCAGTGATTGCCCCAGTCTCTTTTATTTTCATTAAAATGTTTGCCAAAATGATTCCCTCTGTAACCAGATTAATTGATCAGTTATTTCACTATTGATTTAAATAAATTAGAGGTTTGAACCAAACTTAAAGATTATGTAAATTTATGCTTTTATTAGAAAGACTTAAAGACATTCAGGCAAATGAACAATCATCAAAACTTCTGTCATTTTTAAGTAAGATTTACAATAGATAATATTTATAAATGTATATAAAGATGTTTAAAAATACATCATTATAAATTCAATAAACATTCAACTGTTTTTTTGATTTTAGGAATCAAAAATAAAATTAAACTTTTTTTTTATTTCAAAGTCGATATTTAAATGTTTGTTCCTGTAACAACATTTAAAATATTTATAAAATATATTCTGCTATTTTTCAGTGATTCAGTTATATAAGAATAATAAAAATAGTTCTGTTATGTTATTAAATAAAAATAAATAACATAAAAAATGTGAGAAAGAAATTGTAAATCATTTTTCTATCAGTTAGAATATGTTTTTAAATAAGTTACCTGTTCAAATAAAATGTAAAAACGTTTGAATACATGGGAATAAATCAATTTTCACGACTGAAAGAGAAAAAGACGATTTTATTTTGATGAATCTAAATGAGATTGATTAATATTTGTTTTAGTGCTGTCATGCGGTTCATTTTTTTGTGCGATTAATCTAGTTAATCAATTTTAATTTCTATATTTTTAACCTAATAACTGCTGTTAAAAGCCTAATTTTGAGGTTTTTATTTTAAGTTTGTGAAAACTTTATTACGTTTTCTTTTATTATTATTATAAAAAACTTCCAACCTTTACTTTGACACCACCAAGGGTCATTTCTTCCAATCTTGAACAAATAAAATAAAAAAAGACAACAAAAAACATCAACAATTTAACAAACAGTAGGAAGACTTTCTGAACAATACAAAAACTATTTAGAACACAAACTTCTTATTGATCCCATAATTCAAATGTTAAAGGACCTTATTCTACACTTTATCAAGACAGTAGAAAAGACGAGAGTGATTTTATGGTTTAATTTAACCTGTTTGGGTGAATTAGATCATTTTAAAGACTGAGATGAAGCAGAAAATAAACGGAGAAGAGAATCTAAGAGGAAGAAATGAAACTACGGAGGAATTGAAACATTTAGACTTCAATGTTTTTAAATAAACTTTTGCTTCATCATCTGAACAGAAACAAGCGCTAAAGCTGAATCTTCCCTCTAAACCCTTTTGGTCACAGGAATCATTGACTCACCTCTCTGTGGTTGTTCTCCTGCAGGTTCTCCCCCTGGAGAACAAGATGCAGAAGCCGGAAAAGTTCTCTCAGGTTCTGTATTTGGGGATGGGCATCGTGACCTTCCTCTACATCAGCCTGGGGACCATCGGATACATCTGCTTCGGGGAGCACATCGGGGGGAGCATCACTCTCAACCTGCCCAACTGCTGGTGAGTCTCCAGGGTCTGGAAGACGAGTCTGAAGCTTCATGATGGAGAAGAGATTATAATGTCAACGTTTAGTCAGCGTTCACACTCCAGGGATCCTCCTGCTCCTTTCTGTGGGTAAAAACTCAATCACACTTTCAGAGATTTCAGCGATGGAAGCAATCAAACGTTCAGCTCCTTCAGGACATTACTGCTTATATTTTTGGTATTCACTTTATAGCTTTTGAAATGTTTTGAGTTTTAAGTAGATTAGCAACAAGCCTCTAAATATATTCATGGACTATGTTTCATCTTTTAATAGTCATTAAAAAAAAACTACTTAATATTTTAGCATCATGCTAACATTTTTGGCTAATTTGTTATCTACTGAGAGTTTTTTAAGCTAATTTAGAGTTTTGCTAATTTAGGTAATTTTGGAGTTTAGCTAATAATTAATCAATGTGCTAGCTTTTTGGCTAATTTGGTATCTGCTAAGATTTTTTGGGCTAATTTGGAGTTTAGCTAATTTTTTGGCTACATGCTAACGTTTTTGGCTAATTTGTTATCTACTGAGGGTTTTTTATGCTAATTTAAAGTTTAGCTTCTATCTTAGCAACATGCTAACTTTTTTGGCTAATTTAGTTTACTAAGGACTTTAAGCTATTTTGGAATTTAGCTAGTATTTAAGCAGCTAGCTAGCTTTTTTTGGGCTGATTTGGAGTTTACTCACTTTTAAGCAACACACTAAATATTTTTACAAAATTGGCATCTATTAGGGATTTTTAAGATATTTCACTACAAGTTTTTTGGAAATTTTGGTCAACTTTAGCTCTCTTTCATAGTTTTGTAACAAAGTTTCTTTTAGCAAATGTAACATTTTGCAAATAGCTTTAGCATTTTTAGCAAATCCCTTTAGCAATTAAAGTTAATTGCATCACAATTTTCACCAAAAGCCTCAGCATCTTCAGCGACTACTTTCATCAAAAATCATTCCTACTAGCATTATTGCAGGAAATCCAACTTTTGTAGTTCTTTAGATTTATTTTGGTGAAAATGACGTTTTTTCGCCTCGTTTTGCTCCTCATCGTCTGGCTCACATGCCTTCACGCTACCGTCTGCTCTCTAAAAGTGTTCTGGACTCTGTGAGGTCGACCTCCATCAACACATTCCACCGATCATGCGTGTTGGTGGAGCTGACGTCGGATTAGTTCCTGTGGTTCTAATTAGGAAGTGTTGTTTCTGTCTCTCAGAGGATCTAGTTAGGATGTTATTGAATGAATTTGTGTTTAATCTAATTTGCGCAGGCAGCTCCGAACTGCTCGTATTTGAGCACAGAAACTCCAAATGAATATAAATGATCGGGGCGGAACGGCTGCTGTCTCCGGGGCTTCGCAGCAGCTTAATCCAGCCGCGGCTGAACTTCTTTAGGTGAAAAAAAAAAAGATTTTCTTCAGCAGAGGTTTTTGCTGCCCGCAGTAACTTCTCCGATCTTGTGTTGTGCAAACAAACTGGCTTTGATGTATCTGTAAATGTCGACTCCAGCACTTCCGTTGGACCACAGGACTTTTTCTTTTTTTCCAGGAAAGCACATTTTAAGGCTCTCGGAAAATAATCTGCAGAGTTTGATGTTCTCTCAGATGCACTTGCTTCAATCTTGAGGATTTCTTACAGTTTGGATTAAATGTTTGAACTTTTGGTGGTTTTGTTATAATTAGAAAGGTTATTAAACGGCGTCCAAAACCATCCAGGTCTGAGTTCGAACACGCCTGTTTCAGCGCCTATCCAGCAGGTGGCAGTGTGCACGCTTTATAAGAGCTTACATGCGCCGATAAATGAAAGAAGAAGGCTTTTAGAGCTAAAGTTGCATTTTATAGGGGTTTGAGAAAATATTGATACTTCATTTGGCGATTCTTGTATTGACAAATAATGAATTATCTATAAGCAAAAATGTATTTCAGCGACTTACTTTTGCTTTCTACTTAAACCCCGACCACTAGTTGGCAGCACAACACACACAGAGCCTCTTCGAGCAGATTTACACCGCACCAAAACAACAACAAGATCTTGAAATAACTACTTTGGATAGATGTGAACCCAGTTTAAAGTTGGTGAACCTCTGAACGCTTCAGTTCTTTGGAGGACGAAGCGTCTGCAGCTCCGTTTAATAAATGTCTTTAGTCACTAGAAGAAAGAGAGCATTGGAAGCCATAGATTAGCTGTTAGAAACGAGGAGCATGAACTGAGGTTCTGGTTCTGACCCAGTCTCTTCTTCGTCTCTAACAGGATGTACCAGATTGTGAAGCTGCTCTACTGCTTCGGGATCTTCATCACCTTCGCGCTGCAGTTCTACGTTCCCGCCGAGATCCTCATCCCTCCTGTAGTCGCTCGCTTGTCGGGCCGATGGGAGACGGCGGCGAGCCTGGCTCTTAAAATTGTCCTGGTCATCTTCACCTGTGAGTAAACGCTCTTTAGTCTGATGTCAGTAAAAGCAGTTTCAGCTGATGATCTGGATCTCTAGCAAGGCTCTCACGGCCAATCAGCAGCTCCCACAGGTCTGCAGGGCCTGGAACCTTCCTGCTCAGCTGCTGAGGTCAGGGACACTTATTGGATTTATTCTCTTTCGCTGAGACGATGTGTTCATCACACAGTCCATGTTTAGTGGAGCTGCACAAACAGAACCTTTTCTGGACTCTAAAGGTGTTAAGAAGTTAATGTTTGTGAGTCTGCTGGGACTGACTGGAGGCGGAGCTTTTCACATGTAAATGCTGGACGATACGTATCGAGTGGGCGATAGAAAAGTGACGATTCTCCTCCATCGTTTACACCGTTTATAACCTAATTTGATCGATTATTACCCCAAATATGTCATTAAACAGCCAGAGATGATTACGCAGGTGTTTCCTCGTCAGAGTGGACACAAAGATGTCTAAAAGTGAAAATAAAGACAAATTAAAAAGATATTTTATATATATATGAAAATTTGTGACATCCAAGATCTCAGATTCATGATCTTTATAAATATGGTAGAGTGTCATAAGATATTTATTGCTCAGGAATACAGAATAATGTTGGATTTTACTGCCGAATGTCACCAGAAGTAAACACATCTTCAAAATAAAATGTCGGTGAAGCTTCCTGTTTTCAAAGTAAAACTAGCGAGAGCTTCTTTATCTGTTCAAAAAATAAGACTGAAGTTCTGAAAGAAAACCCAAAATATCCTCTTTAACATCAGAGCTTTAGCTCCAGTGTTTATAGTGTTTTGGTAACTTTTTAACCGTTGACACAGTTGACGTAATTCTAGCAGAATTTTGTGCAAAAATGTTTTTCCACCAAAACAAACCGCCTCCATTTATCTAACGACATGAAGCAGTTCAGAGACAGTTTGAAGAACTTTCCTGAGCGATTTTCTGGTTGACTTTGTGCTTTTTTTTTTGTATTTGATTAGTTCTGTAATGTTAAAAAAGTGCTAATCAGTGAGACTGCTGCTTTCTGCCGCTCAGCAGACCCGAATCTTCATCCTATTACAGCGCAGTTCAAAAGCCATCGTCCATAATGCCACGGGGAGTTCATTAGTGCCTGTGGTTACTCTCAGAGTCGTGAAGTGGCCTTTAAAGCTGGATGATGTGCAGCTCTGTGAGAACAGCTTCAGCTCATTTCTTTAAATGTACTTTCTCGTACGTCTCTGAAAGATCCTCCGAGTTTGTTGAAGCTTTCGCTCTCTCATTACCAGTGGAGAACAGCCTCTGGTTTCCTGTTGTCCAAACACGGACGCTCGGTGTTAAATGTTCTCCGTCCCCAAGAGGACGCCACAGAAAGCACCGAGGAATTCCCAGTCAAGTCGAACATGAGAGGCGAATCGCTCACGTCTGTTTTCACGGTTCTGTGAACTCGATGCATCTCAAAGCATCTTCATGGAGGCTGTTGAACGCAGTGATGACATCACTCACTGGAGCCTCTGTAAACTAAAATAGATTCTTCTTTTTTATCTAAGCGTTTGCTTTGAACCTGCAGCTCAGATCTCCAAGAAATGTTTGAGTTTTGTTTAAACCGTTTTAGTAAAATGATGCTCAGGTTCAAGAGATTATCAGCTTTTGTTGTCAGAAGTGAGTCGAAATGTCCAGATCAACCTTTAGATAGAAGTCATAAAGTATGGGATTATTTATTAGTCGATACGACATCCCTGCGCATGTTCAAGCATTCCTCCTGGATAAGTCACTTCAGAGTTTTGACCAAAAATAATGCCATAAAAAGACCTTCGAGGGGCTTGAATCCCTCCGTTGGTCCGGTCGCCGTTTGTGTCCACATGAAGTTCAGGCTTTGGGTCGGCACTTCTCTGAGTTCCATCCAGCTGCTGAGTCGGCAGGTGGATCTCCCAGAGTCGCTTTGTGAAACACTTCCAGGCATCTGCTTGATAGGACGGGTGACACGTCCTCCTAATGCATCCCACAAACACATCTGCTCTCATGCTGCTTCCCGGCAGCCCCCCCCCCCAACCGCGCTCCCCACGATTGCTATTGATCCACATTCAGCCGAACTGCTGATTCTCGGACTCTTTCTTCATCTGCCGACGCTCCGGTCTGATGTAGAGACGCCGTGCTGCTGCTGCAAAGGCACCTTGATGCTCGGCGAGGAATCTCCTCAACATTCATTTAGAAAGTTCAATGCAGTCACAGCTGTGAGCGGAGAAACACGCACAAGTACCCGCCCTACGCCCTTATAGCCCTTATAGCCTAAAAACTGTCCTTACAGGCGGATACGAGCTGTCCTAATCCAAATCCTGCAGACTGAACTTTCATTTTTAATTCTATCAGATTCTGAAGGAGAAAAGCAGGATCGGAACCTCGACCAAACATAGAATCAATCATGTCGACCGTCTGAGTCAGCAGCTCCTGATAATGACTGCATAACCAAAACTACCTAAAGAAAACAAACAAACTAAGACTGCGAAGGTCCAAACTAAAATAACAAAACCCAGCAGAGTAAGACTGCTGGGGAAAGAACAAACAAACCAGCAGAGTTCAACCTGCTTTAACATTTAATGTACGTTTATTAGCTGCATGTTTTGTCTGAAAACAAACGTAATCACTTAACGTAATAAACGTGAGTTTTGACTTCCTCAAACGTGCAAATACCCGTATTTACGTAGACATCCCTGACTTCGAGTTTTCATTGCGTGCCGAGCCCGATGTGATCGTAGCTTAAGGCTTTAGCTGCTAGCTCGTCTGCAGACTCGTGGTCGGGTCTTCTCTGCGTTTCTGAGCTTCAGCGTCTTCGCTGTGACTCTAATCATCCAGAATAACTGTGCTCCTCTGCCCCCCCGTGAACCTTCCTGCTCGTCTTGGAGACGTTGTGTTCACGCCGTCGTTTTATCTCGCCGTCGCTGGAGTCCCTGAAACGGGTCAGTAAATTGGCGGCTTTGATTTGGAGTAATTGCCTCTCGTGAACGGATGCAGAAAGGATTTGGGGATCGGCTCCGGCCAGAGCTGCATCCTCACTTCAATGTATGGAGAGATGCTGCTGTAAGTAGAGCTCTGTGCTCTTATCATACACGCTGATAGATGGCACTAATTAAACCCGAATGGAAGGAGTGTCGATAACACATCGACATTGTGAGATTTGGATACTTGTGGAGGCTGGAGAGCGGCTCTGCTCTGGTTTTGATGTTGTTTTAGGAGAGAAAAGCCCAACCAGACCTTCTGAACAGCTTACTTTGTCAAAAGCTCCGAGAGGAAGGCGTAATTGGGTTTGGAGCGGCCAAATCAATGTCCAATCCTGGTGGAATGAGGAGGATGGAGGTTCAGGTCCACGTTTCAGAGATCTGAAAGTGAAGGATTTGATCAAACTCTGATCCTTCTGTCATCAAACGGCTTTTGTTGTTTGAAAGATCAGAGAAAAAAATGTGGATTTAACTTCAAAACTTATACAAATTCAAAGTAAAGTTTCCAGCTTTATGTTTTTGACGTCATTCTGTCATAATTTGACGGGTTTTCTGAGCCCTCCACTGTTTTGTTGATACTGATTAGTGATCTCATCTTTATAATCTTATTAATATTTTCATCTTAAACCCCCGAGATGAGTCATCTCACAGTGAGTCATTCTGTTTATTTTCATTTTTTAAGGACAAACGTGCCAGTTTTTTCAAAGCCAGTGAATTTCTGCCAAAACCCTGTTTGATGGCCTTCAGGATTTTATCTTTTTTTTCTGCATGCATGCGCTGCAGGCCGTCTTAGAAAAGGAGCCTCCAGAAAAACATTTTAGGTTCGATATTTCCTGTGAAGCCAGGATTTAACCCAACAGCAGCATCATTATTATTCATAATATACGTTTGTTTGCACTTCAGTCGTTTCATTTTTGAATACATGAGTTCTGGACAGATTTACTCTCATTTCTTTTTTTTTGTTTAATGTCACATTTCTATTGTTTAAAATGATTATATGTGGAGAAAAGCCTCTTTTGGAGGGAGAGGTCCACTGGAGCTCCGGGTGATTCTATCCGGCCCTCCAGATCATTTTATTGTTATTAATGACCCGATGTTATCCTACTCTCATTTCTAACTGGTAGAATTTAGACAAAATATATTTTTATGGAGAGTAAAATATTGAAAGTTATTAAGGGTTTAAGTTGATTTATTCTGGAATAATATTCATGCCTTTTTATTTTTATTTCTTCATACAAATCGTTGTGAATCAGGATGGAAAAAAAAGATTGTATTTGTGTTGTAGAAAGTACACTGGGCGGGGTCACAAGCTCCCAGCTCCGCCCCATTCTGATGCATCCACAAACAGATCCATGAACGTCTTTGTTTTCCTCGTCTGATCTGGAATCTGGATCTAAACTGGACAGCTAGGCAGCTCTGATATTTCTCACCGGTTCTGTTGCACCGCTAACGTTCAGTTCGGGCTGTAAGCTAGCAGGAGAGCACGTAACTAGATGGATGACGGGAAGTGGGGGGGGCTTGCTCCCCGTCAACAGTCCCGCCCACAACTCAGAGGTGAATTTCTAATCAACTCCTGCTGTTTTTTAGAAACTGTTCTAGAAATCGAAAGTTAAAAATAAAAATGGATAAAAACGACATAATTATAATTAAAGGACATCTGGGAATTCTGTGGACTTAGACCAACAGATCGGCGTGGGACTCTAACTCCAGCTCCGGCTCCTCAGAGGATCTTCTTTGGAGCCACAGATCGATTCTGCCGTCAGGTCGGACTGGGATCATGTTTTTACAGCACTGAGGAGACGAATGAAGCAGCAGGGCGTCCCGGCCGGCTGCAGCTTTGCAGTTGTTTGTCTTCATTCCCTTCCTTATGTGCGCTTGGAGCTCCGTGCACGTGACTCGTCTGCTGTACAGGTCTCTTCACGTGAATGCCGATCAGCTCGTGAACAGCAGGAGAAACGCTCGGCTCTCTGTATGCAAAGCGTCTGCAGGGCGCCCTGTGGTTTCTCTGGCGGCCGCTGAGGTCTGCTGTGAATGTGGATGAGGGGCCGGTGGGATCCCCCTGATCCCTGAGGAGGACACCAGGGATGGGCGCTGGAGGTGGAACACCTGAGCTGCTGCTGAAATGCACGGAGCCGATGGTTCGGCAGCTGACAGAAAACCAAAGCCGATGTTTTATCCCAGCAGACATTTCAGTAATTGTGTCCGTTTTAACCTTGTTAGTCTGAAATGACGAGCGCCGATCCTCTGAAGGTTCCTCAGTCAGATCAGCGAGCGGCGGCGGAGAAAAGGCTTTCAGGCCGCAGGAAATGTCACCGACTGATGTCTCAGAAAGCGTCTCCTCAGGAGGGGGGCTGAGACGGAAACCTGCACGCCGCACGCCGCCTCACGGCCAAACCGTTCTGTGTTTCAGGCTGAGCTCATACGTTCAGATAGGAGGAGAACGAGGATCGGCTCCCCTCATTCTCCTCGTTCTCCTCGTTCTCCTCGTTCTCCTCGTTCTCCTCGTTCTCCTCGTTCTCCTCTTTCTCCTCTTTCTCCTCGTTCTCCTCTTTCTCCTTGTTCTCCTCGATCTCCTCGTTCTCCTCGTTCTCCTCGTTCTCCTCGTTCTCCTCGTTCTCCTCGTTCTCCCACTCCAAAGGTCACTTCCTGCCAGTGCAGTTTGAAGTGAGCCCTGCTAAACTCGCAGCAGACTCAGTTTGTCGGTCTGCTGCCGCCCTTTGATGCTGTTTGCTGAAGCGTCTGAGCCTCCAGACGGTCAGACGCTGGTTGACGGACAGCAGACTGAGCTTCTGTCCATATGTCTGCTTCCACCGGCCTTTTGAGTGTTTTTATTATCGCAATGCTGAGTCAACCCTGAAGCTCTGGGGTTTGAGGTGAACTGCAGTTTGTAGGATCAACAATACGTTTGGCACAAACGTTTGAACCATTTTCCCGTCCTGTTTGTCTGTGAGTCTCTGTTTAACAGACTAACATTTAAATAAATGTTGTACATGCGTCACAGAAGAAGTGACTGACATCTGGTCATGATAAACACCAAACATCAAGACTTTTTAGAAACTTTAGATTTTTAGAGACTGCAGCTTTAGAGGTTTTGGAGAGTTTGAGGACTCATCATCTCAAAGAGAAGATGGCATGGAGAAACCTGGTTTAAACCAACAAAATGTTTCATCTGAACTGAAGGAAAGAGTATCTGCACTCTTAATTTGAAAGAACCAAAGGAAGAAGAACCAGACTGATCAGGAAATGCTTCATTTATCTGTCAGTAACGGTCTGATCTGTACCGGTCTGATCCGCACGGGTGTGATCCGTCTGATCCGCACCGGTCTGATCCGTACCAGTCCGATCCGTACCGGTCTGATCCGTACCAGTCCGATCCGCACCAGTCTGATCCGTACCAGTCTGATCCGCACCAGTCTGATCCGTCCGATTGGCACCAGTCTGCAGCGGCTCACCGGTCGTTTTCCCTCCAAAGATCCTCCTTCATCTGGTCTCCTTCGCCGCCGGCTGCGGCGCCGCGGCTCGCGTGTGTTGTTAAGCTGTTGACGGGAACAGGAGAGGACACGAGGAAGACGCACCAGCCCCCTCTTCCTCAGCTCTGGCCGTGGTCCCGGAGCGCGGTGTCACAGAGGTGGCCCGCCGCGTGCTCGCCGCATGCCGTCCCGCTGCAGAGCTGTCACTTTTGATGTTTTTTTGTGTCCTCTCTGAACGCTGACGGAGCGCGGCGGTCACGTTCACCTCGTGGAGCCGCTCCACCTCTGCGGTTGGCCTTTGGTTGTGTTCCTCGCTCAGCACATGTGATTCGTCTGAGAGACCCCGAGGTCAGACGGCGGCTGGCGTGACGGGCGGGATGAGAGAGACTCTGTCAGCACGCCACTGAACAGAAAACGCTAAAACACCAAAATAATACTACTGTGGTTTTAGTTAGTCTGTTTTATTAGATTAAAGTCATATTCATTTAGTCTAAAAACATATATGAGTTTTTCACACAGTGATTGTCAGGAAAAGAAATTCACCAAAATAAGAGCTCATACACATATATAAAGAGATGCAAACTTCTCCTCACCATGTGGAGACTAGTTTTACTCTCCAAAGAGGAGAAAATGCTCGCAACCTTCAAAATAAAAGTCTTTCACGATAGATTCATTTTTCTATCACGATAAATATAGTAATCATTTTACCGCCCTAGTGTAACTTCGTTAGTCGACGTAGGAGGTCTCACCCTCAAGGTGCGTTCACACCGAATGTGATTCGTGGGGCGGAGGCCGCCACTTTCAATGTTAAGTCAATGGAACAGACGCGACATGAGGCGATCTGAAGTCCTGCGGCGTGATTTAAGCAGCGGGGTGCGAGTTGGGCAGCGTGGCCTTGATTTAAATATCTGAAGTTTGACTGGTCGCTGCGTCTACCAATCAGGAACTCGGCTTTGGACACGTGATGCTTTCAGTGACTCGAATATTCATCCAAAGTGAGCGTTTTTGTCCTGAACATCTCTCTTTTTCATTAACCTGCTAGAGCTACAGGTTGTCAGAGTTCATCTGGTTACTTTGGGACGACGGCGAGAAAGACTCTGGACAGATCGCGTCGACTATTTTAATAATCGATTAGTCGACTACTCTAGCCTGTAGCCCTGATGGGTACAGAGGATGGATGATAGAAGTATGAGGATCTATTCTGTGGAATGATGCAGTCCACCTTAAATCTAACGACCCCCCCCCCCCCATTTCTCTTTACAAACGTTTCTGTTTGAACGTCACTCCAGCAAGTCAACAGGTCAATAAATGAGTAGAGACTCGTGCAGATGAAATGACGAGAGAAGACGAGGACACGACCATGCCGTCTGCAGCTGCAGGTCTGCCTCACACGCCGCCGCTCCACGGCTCTGCGGCGTCACCCATGCCTCATTACCGTCTCCGTCACAACAGCGGTCGGCGGACGATGGCGTGATGCAAGCTTCCCCGCCCAGCGTTTCCCCGAGACGCCGACAGCAGCTGACAGTAAAGGTCAGGTCTGAGGA
>NC_050521.1:27503391-27516012 GCF_002922805.2 Oryzias melastigma | reverse complement strand
TTCGCTTTCAGACTGTAAATCAAAGGACTTTTACTTTGAAAATCTGTGAGCGGATCGTTGTTTGTTCCTGTCTGAACACATTTAAAACTCTTTGGAATCTGTTCGTGTGTTTCCATTCAAACATTTGGTTTCATGGATGATCTGTCAGCCTGTTTCTATCAAACAATGAGGTTCACAACAGCCCCCCCCCCCATCTCTTTTATGGTTTGTTGTCTTCCTCCAATTAACTTTATTTACAAATTAGACCTCAGATCAATGATAGTTTCACAATAAAAGCCCCAAGGAAAATGACTGAAATTAAAGTGTCTCAACAGGACAGGGACACCAGTGGCGGCTGTTGTTGGGGGGGGTTGTACTGTTGCCATGGCAACTCTAGATTCAGTAGAGAAAGTCAGATTGCATCAAATTTAAAATGATCCAAACCAGATAGTGTGAAGATTTGTGATGAAGAACCGTCAGCGGTTACCAGAGCTCCACGATTAATCCTTCTTTTTTTTTTTCTGATGATCGTTGCTTTATAATGCTGATAAACTATCATCCTAAAATATCATTATCAAAGCTAATGATGGCTAGATGTGAGGTTTACATCCACTTTACAAATGACACGATTAATCAACTAATTGGAAAAATAATCAATGATTAGTGACTATTAAAGTAATCGTTTGTAGCAGCTGTAGCGGTTACAGGACATGAGATGTTTTTGGTTTTAAATCTCTCAGGAATGTCTCTGAAGTTCAGACTGGACCCATCTCATGTAGACAAATGAATCGCTCACATGTCATCACACCAGAGTAGTCCTCCTTGTTTGAATCAAAGATCGATAGAATAAAATCAATAGAATTGCAGCTCTTCCCACCATAGATGTTCAAACTGGTCCATCTTCAGTATATCTTATTATCACCCAGAAACAGGAAGTGATGTCACAATTGTTCTGTTTTTCCTGTACTAATAGCTTTTATTTTTCCAAATTAAAGTTATTTTAGTAGTTAATAGAAGTATTTCTAATTTTTGGTTTATGTTTCAGAGTTTTCTGAGTTGTAGCCTCAGGACCAATAAAGTTCCAACGTTTTTTTTTTAATTAATTAATTTTTTTTGTTAATTCTGTCTGTGCCGTCTTATCTAAGAGCATCTTTTTTCCAATGTAATGAAGAGTTTTCATTACTGAAGTGATTATTGTTTGTCCAACACTTTAAATAAAGAAAAAGACCCAAAGTGGCACCAGATACTGCGGATCACTGTGACCCGTCAGTAAAGGAACCGTTTAATGATCTTTTGGGTTCTTCGTTCTCGGACTCCAAAAGCAGGAGATCCACAGGGACGCTCTCCTCATTTACTTTGCACACGTCCCCGCGGCGCTTCCAGCCTAGCGTGTTTGTTTTAGAACAATCGTTGAGTTTTCCACGATCCCCCATTATCTGAAGATAAAAGAGTCTCTAATAACAAGTTGTGCTGCGGCTCTGGGGGAGAAACACCAACATTTAGTGTGATAAACAGTCATTGATCCTGTTGGAGAAGCTTTTATTTTTCACCATCAAAGACTCGATGGAAGGAGTGAGTCAGTTCACACACAAAACATGCGTCACAACGGCTTTAAAAATTCATCAAACATCACTTGAATGCAAAATCGTGTCTGTTAGAATAATATTAGTGTTACATATGAGCAGTTTGGAGGTTATATCTGATGTACCTTCTCTTTTAACTCTACTGTGGCTCTCTGGTTAAAACAGGTTTGGTGTTACGAGGAGCTGGAAAGTAAAAGGTAAGTAGTAAAGTAAATGAAACAAGGAAAGTAATCTGTGAGGTTTGTGACTATGGTAGCTGTAAAGCTCCAACAAGCAGTTCGGCTTTGACTCGGATTAAAATAGACAGATTTTTTTTAAATCAAGTGGAGATCAGAACCAGAATTTATATTTTTAACAAATTCAAGGATTTTAAGTGTACTTTATTGTTAGAAAAACCCACCCATGGCGGGTTCTGTCTACGGAGCTGATCTTAATCTGCCCAGTGCTCTGAATGTCAAAGTGAAGAAATTCAATGACGTGCGTGTTTACGTGTTCTCTGAGTGGTTTATTCGTATTTCTTCGTGGTTCATTTGACGAATGTGTCAAAAATTCACATAAAAACCATATAACTACTCTCACTTTTTACACTTTTATTCACGTATTACCAATTTTAATCTGCACAACATGTTCAAATTGTATGTAAACTAGAATTTAAGGCTGCCATGTTCAAAACTGTCGCATTCACATTTTTAACTCCCTTACAAATTATGCGGCCATTGAACTGTGACCAATCACAGACTCTGATTTGTTATTGACTATGTCTTTCATGTATCGGAATAGAGCTGTAAAAGAAAAAGCCTGGAGCTAAAGTCGCCAGATTTGCACCACTTTGACAGTAGAAAAAGAAAAAGTTGAAGAAGCCCCTCCCTGCTGGTCCGGTGTGAACATATAACCGTTGTAGAAGGCTGTGGGGAGATCAGCCATGTTGGAGCTGGAGGCAGCAGAGATGAATGAGCTTCTCTTTGGATCAGGAAGGAATCCAGATCACGGTAGATGTTTGGAGATTAAAGCTCAGATGATGAATCCAGTCACAAAGGGAGAAGATACAATCCTCTTCCTCTTGGATTCCGTTAGATTCTGGGAGACGCTCATGAAAAATGCAGTCGTCCCACATTTCAGATGGATGTGTTGCAGTTGGCATTTAAATGACTCCAGCTCTTCTTCTGTCTTCCTTTCATTTTTTTCTTTTGGCATCTTGAAGGTATCACACAATACACGGCTCTGTTTCCAACCATAGAAATGGCAGGCCAGAAAGGTCTTCTGATGACATTTTGATGTTTGGAAAAGCAGCACTAGCAGCACAATGGCAGGTCATTTTTCTGCTGTGTCATTCTGTTCTTCAGAGACAGAATCTGGCTCCACCCCCCGTTTCCCCTCCACCCCGCCCCACATGGAGCTCACATCAGCAGAAGCCCCGCCGCGACATGAATGTTGTTTTCTGAAGGTTTGTTTCCTCACAAATACAGAGGAGCAGCGTTCTCCTCTGAATGTTCTCCGTCTTTGATCTGACGTGAGGTTTTTTTCTGGCTGCTTTCGTCGCCTTTTACTTCACACACTGAATAAATTACAGCTTTAGGTCTGATTGACATTTATTTCTCATGAAAGCAGAGAGTGGATCCTCACAGCTGTGCGGTTCAGAGCAATCATTTTGGACAATTTGCTGCACAAAATAAACATGTATCATGTGGTGTGTTAGGTTTTAGATAAATAAAAGTATTCTCACCCTCTTTGGGTGGTTTTCCTCCAAGTTCCTTTACCAAAGGTCTGGAAACGTGAGAGTCCTGCTCCGGATCTCGGATGAAAACTGGTAATTTGTGGAAAAAGTGAGAAAGTTGTGGTCTTTACGTGAAATGTTCACAGATGTATCACGAAAGAAGAAGTATGAACATTCCAAAGAACACGTAAACCCAGACGTCATTGAATTTCTTTGACATTCAGAGCTCTGGGTAGAAATCGCATCGCGTCAGCACAGCATTTTTTTTTTACTCATCTCACTATATGTGCATGAAGCGGCTGGGTGGCTCAGTGGGCTAGGTGAAGGGCTAACACTCAGGAGCCCTGGGTTCGATTCCCAGGCTTGTCCACTGATCCCCACCCAGATTGGGTCCTTAGACCCTTGATGCTGCTGCCTAACTGGGTCCCTGTGCCCCTCAAGTACAGGGTTGTGTCAGGAAGGGCATCCGGCGTAAAAACTCTGCCAAAACACTGATGTGAAACAGTGGGTGCTGTTACGCTGTGGCGACCCCGAAAGGGATAAGCTGAAAGTGAACTACTACTACTATATGTGCATGAACCGTCCGTGGTTATTTGGAATTCATTAGTGACTTGCCGTCATTTCAATGTGATATTTGTGCCGTATACACAATATAAAAGTTATACATCAGTAATACATGCATGTGGGGTAAAGAATTTGTCAATAAGAAACGTATTAAAGTACTTTATGCAGAATTTAGCAGAAAAATATGATTTCAACATTTAGTTTTCGTTTGTGTCTGTTTTCAGTACGATGGATGTTTTCGTCTTGATTACTGTCAAAAATACGTCACAGGGAGTCATTTGTAGTCGAGCTTAAATAAATAAGCCTGGATGCTCATGTGTTGAATGAATGTTTCAGGACAGAATGTAAACGTATTTGTGACGTATTTTTAAAAGTAGATTGTTAACAGGACGTATTTGTATTGAAGATGAGCAAAAGTCCTCTTTGGTGCGACTCAACCTTCAGCTGATCCTCCTTCTTCTTTACATTTTTCTGGTCATGGAGAACATAAATGAAGAAAATCAAGATTAAAACGTCTTTGTGAACGCCGTTTGGAAAAGGTTATATTTGTGATGTGGAATGAACATTGGTCTGGGGTTGTGAGGGGCTGTAAGCTAGTGGGAGAGAGTGTAAACAGAGGGATGATGGGAAGTGAAGGAGGACTCACTGTGTGCCAATAGTCCGGACTACAAATCAGAGGTGAATTTCTATTGAATTAATGCCGCTCTGCAGAAACTATGTTCTACAAATCAAAATTTTTTGTTATTTTGGCTAAAAGCAGCATCATTATTATAATAATAATAAAATAAAACACTGGGAACGCTTTAAAAATAGATCAGAAGATGATCGAAGTGGAACTTTAACGTTAATGTTTGGAAGCATTTCGACTTTTCCCATTAAACTGTCAAAGGACTTTGGACAGAATTCATGCAGAAATGAAACATTTATCATCATATCTCACACTTCTGGGTTTAAATGTTACGTTCAGCTGCTTTTTAGTCGAAGAGCTTCCTGTAAAAAGGTGTACTTTTAATAAAAACCAGCATTATTATCCTATTTAGGATTGAAATATATATATAAAAAAATGTTTATAAAAATACTTTCTCATCTATTGCCGATACTGTTAAAGGTTTTTGATTATCAGACACGTTTTATTTTCCTAATAAAAGTTAACCAAATGCATTTATTGTGTCTTTACTTACAAATTAAACTTTTAACTTAACTTGACATCTTTGTCTAGATTTGGGCTTTTAACCCTTCGGTGACTTTCAGTTCCATGAAAGGCGCCTAATGAATAAAATGTATTATTATTATTAAATGAACTTTGATGGACATAAATAAGGAAAACTCTTTTAGTATCTTTGGTGCAGAGAAACCGTAGATTCATGATGCTTTGATAATCATTTCAATAATCCAACGCTGAGGTGCCTAAAGATTCCCAGCCGTAATTAAAGCAATGTAAAAATGAAAAAAAGTGTTTGAATAAAGAAAACCTCTAAGGTTTTAAGAACATTGAACAATTCTGCTTCTTCTCAGATGTGAAAACTGCTGAGAAGAAAGAAGTTTTATCATAAACCGATATATGAAAAAGTAATGACTGCTCATAATTCAGCAGCTTAAATAAGCAGCATTAACCACCGAAATGCAGACGTGAACCGTTCGCTGTAAATAAAAACATTTACTGTGTGGAGAAGAAAAGAGAAATGCTGAGCGTGCAGTAAAGCTGGAGTGAAGCTCCATCAACACATGTGGAGTGAAGTCATCGGTGGAATAAGGAGTAAAAAGCTCATACGTGATGCATCATCAGATGTGCTTTCATCATTACATATTTGTTGAACTATTGATCCATAAGATGTTTTTGTTCTCAGCGAAAGCGTCTGTCCTTGACCTTTGCTGGAAGGTTTTTCTTCATGGATGTTTTCTGGATTGAATGGTGAAGATCAGAATGAAAAACTAGATCTAAACAGGATCTGACCTTTGGGTTTCCAACGTTTTTATGCTTTAAGATGAAAGTCTTTCAGGTCGTTTCTTGGAAATCTGAAAGTCGTTCTGTGGTTCATGGAAAGCTCTTCTCTGTAAATGAGAACTATTAGCTGATTTGTTAACTCTTTCTTCTTCTGAAGGACAAATGTCTAAAGAAGTGAAAGTTTGAGTTCCTTTTTTGCTGATGCCACAGAGCTTCTCATCGGGTCAGTCTGCGGCCAGAACTTCAGCTGATTGACGACTTTTGCAGTGAATGGATCTGCAGACTGAACTGGGTCGGTTTTATGGAGCGCGTTTTCTCAGCTCAAGGTTTGGGCTGAAATAAGTGAACATGTTTCAGCTTATTTTCACTTTTTTATGCCTTTTTAATCCGTCAGATTTGATTGTTCATGGTGGGATTCAGACTGGACATATTCTGTCTGCTTAAAGTGAACCAGAGTTTGTTTGTCCTGAAAATCCAGAACACATTTTCAGTCTGAATACACCCAAGTGGGCTCTGGTCCAGAACCAGGAACCGCTCTCTGACCCGTCTTTCTATGTGTTCTCCGTTCGTTTACAGACGTATTCCAGTACATTTCTCCGTGTTAGCAGACGCTCACATGACGTCAGATCATTGATCTCTAGATTTTACTAATATTCTTACAGTATTCATTACATTTTTAATTCAAATGTCAATCATATTAAAAATAAATCATTTTTTCAGAACTTATTTCAGTCAATTGAACTTCATTTTTATTTTATTTTTTTATCTAAAAACATTTTACTCTGTAAATAGGAACCTTCACTGACACTTTGAGGATTTATTTACTTCCTGTGTTTAGTTTATATACTCAAAAGGCAACATGTAGTAATTATATGACTGAAGTGTATTTTTACTACACTTTACTATATTTATGAAGTTCATGAATCGAGGATCACGGACGTCACAAATATTTATACTCGTTTTTTCAGGAACAGGTTTCAAATATCAGAGTATTACAGTATTCTTTCCTCTGATAACTGAGAATTTGTCTTATTCATTTAGCTGGAAATCATTTGAGTTTAAACTTTAAAGTTTATATGTTTGCAGACGTCTGTGATTGGATGAACCCTAAACCGATGACTCCTCCCACATTCAGGTGTTTTCGGTGTTGTTGAGGCGTTCTCCGTACGTGTTCAGATGAGAATCCGTTCCCGATCTCGGCTCCATCGCAGCTTGATGATAACCACGTCTGACGGTGGAGAACGTCCAGCTGTCCGTTTAGTCCGTGTTTAGTCCGTGTTTAGTCCGTGTTTAGTCCGTGTTTAGTCCGTGTTTAGTCCGTGTTTAGTCCGTGTTTAGTCCGTGTTTAATCTGTGTTTAGTCCGTGTTTAGTCCGTGTTTAGTCCGTGTTTAGTCCGTGTTTAGTCCGTGTTTAGTCCGTGTTTAGTCCGTGTTCTTCGTGTAGAAAATCCTCTTCACTGTTGGAGCCTTGAAGATATTTAGAATCTCATTAAAGTTAAATAAAGTTGAAATGAAAATGAACTAAACGGAGGAGTGACCCCCCAGCCCGGCCCCTCCCCCCGTTACCTGCTCCTGTCATTTCAAACGACCACGAGCCAGGAGGAGCGGCGGCGGCGCTCTGAACGGATCCTGATGTCTGGCGTCCACCGGCCAGCCTTCTGATTGCTCTCACTACGTTTCCTGAGGCGACAAACTCCATCCAATTCTGCACGTTTCTGTTTGTAATTACATCTGTGGAGAGTTTTCCTCCGACTCCTGCAGCGTTTCCACCTCTTCTCCGTCAAATGAAGCGTGACTCATGTTGGCGTTCAGACGCACGTCTGCTGGAGGAATAGAGATGAACTCCACGATGGCGTCCGCACAGCCGGGATGGTTACTGCTGCAGAGCTGAGCTGCGTTCATCTCTAAACTATCAGTCACTTTTATTGGTATTACTCCACATAGCTCATTTCAGCAGCGGAACTAGTTTAATTAAATTCAAATTAAAAGTCCTTTGATTCATGTGAGTCCTGCATGAGTTTGTGGAGTAAAGATGGAGACGAAACACCGTGAGGAGCAGAACCGGCGAGGGTGAAGGTGTTCTCCTTAGAAAGGAAGAATGACTGAAGGAATGAAGGTTCTGAAACCAGCTCAGAGACGAAGAACCCAAACCGGTTTGATCTCAGTTGTTGGTTTATGAACATAAACTCACTTATAGTGAAGGTTTTGAAGTGAGACGGCTGTAAAACACAGAAACACAAAGAGAACGACGAGCAGGAGAAGATTTTACAATTACAAAATTTGCATTTCCTATAGAAATACGTTTGAAAAATTTCAGAAGGTGGTTGCTTTAATTGCTTAACTGCATAACTTTTAGCAGAATAAGCTGAAATCTATTGTAAATTGCTGATGCTTTATGTATATTTTTTTAAACTATAAATGTAAAGCTGGAGAAGAAAAAAACCTCAGTAACTGAATAATGAACTAAAAACGGATAGGATGTTGCTAAAATATAAGCTAAAGGATAAATTAGTTTGGAAAACCTTGGTAGATGCTAATTTAGCTAAAACAAATCTAGCATATTGCTAAAATATTAGAAAACTCCAAATTATCTTAAAATCATCAGTAAATGCAAAATTAGCCCAAACAGTTTCAACGTTTCAAAAACTGGAAGAAAAGCGACTCCTCTATGACTACTATGATATTGTATATTTAAAGCACTTCAATTATTTTAGAAACTATACATAATTGTAAAATTATTTAAAAACAACTAAAAAAATGTCCATAACAAGCAGAACAAATGCTTGTTTGAATAGAAGTTACGATTGCAGAAAGTTTGGAGTAGCAAAATTTGCATAAAAACCATAAGTCACAAAATACTTTTAAAAGAGAACACCCATCTCCTCAATAAACTGAATGTTTTGATACTTGAATGGTAGAAATGGCATGAAGTATGAAGGAGATATGGATCGCTGGAAAATGTACAGAAGAAGAAGAAAAATAATAAAAAAGAACAATAGTTTGATTACTTACTGCAGTCAAACCAATTAAAGTATAAACAGTAAGGAAAACAGAAAGGGACAAAACTAGGCATTAAGGCTTGTTTTATCACTAAGATAGTTGTTTATTAAAGGAGTTCTAAAAGTATTTTTTCACTAATTCAGATGTTTTAAGACTCCTCTTTACATATTTAACACCATTTTCTCAGACAGACATGAACATTTTCTCTTTTTTCTCTCTTATTTAAACTCTCAAAGTTCAAACCTTCAAAGAAAAATATGTTAGAATGAAAGATAAGATTGTGATTTGATATTTATACAAACATGACAAACTAAACACATTCTGTACCAGAGACGGAGCGCGGAGGAGACAGAAAAAGAAAGAATGTTAATTAGTAATGTACAGTAAAGAGGGACCACTGTATACAGGATACTCTGTGGTTGAGTACATTCGATGTTTTGACATTTTTTAAGGTTTGCCACAGAAGAACAGCAGCTGAGTCGCCTTGCATTGTAATGCAGCAATCAGAACAGTTTTAGGCTCTGCAGGTGAACAGCAGACGGCCAAACTCACCTGAGTGGGCGGAGTTTCACCTCCGTTAGCCAACAGAGGGAAAGATAATCGCTGACTCAGCAGAGAGTCCACAGAGGTGACCGGATAAGAAAGAGGGATGGACGAGTGAAGGTGTGGATGGGGTGGGACGCTGCAGAGGATGGAGGTTTGTGATTATCATCAGAGATCACGCCGTTCACTTAAATAATGAACTCTGCAGACGCGACGCATCAGCATGTTTGAGCGTTATGCCAGCCTTCATCTTTTTGACCCTGAGATTCAAAGAATGGACTGAGGAATAATGGGTTGTGTTGTTTTTCATCTCTGGGGAGGGCAGACACCTGACCTAACAGCTAATCATGGTTCCACTGGTGGGGGTGGGGGGTGGGGGGGGGTCATCCATTCCACCGAGCGCCTTCAGGGTAAGAATGCTGTTTGTTCCTGAGAGACACGACTGATCACTGCGTATCCAGCAGCAAAGAGTTACAGGATTCAGATCAGCTGAAATAATACACGACTGCTAAAAGTTATGGAGCAAAAAGGCCAAAAATTCATAATAATATGTAGCTTTGAAGAGGCGGACCTTCACTTAGTCCTGAAGTTCTGTTTGGCTTTGAAAAACCTGTGAAATGAGGCGTTAAGTCCCAACACATGCGCATAAAACTTTCCTTAATTAGGCCGAAACAGCGTCTGTTAAAACTCGTTTTTAACGAAATTTATCCACAAAACAAACTTCACTGAGGTTGAGCTAAAACAATATTCAGTGTTTAGCTAATCAAACCTTCGACTTACTCACAATTACCCTTAGAGGTGGCCAAAAATAGGTCAGATCTGTAGGTGGTAAACACAAGTTGTCGACCGCTCACTGAACTGTGGAGATAAAAGGTTCATGCACACGTTTATCTATGGGTATGCTGCGGGCGACAGGTCATAGTGAGCATGTACAACATGTAAGGGTCAGTACATCCTATGAGTACTCACACCTTCCTAACGACTAGGGTGTGGCGACAGCATCATGTCACTAGTGTGTGTAACCGTACCACACTCGACTATGGTACGCTCCATTTCCATGATCCGTTGAGGTGGCCATACGACCCTCAATTGCAGACACACCTGTGTTCTCCTAAAGGTGCAGCCACTCCTCTATGACCATCCACGGACCCGAAGACTGAAAAACCGTCAGAACCCAAACGGGTCAAACCCTGTATGGATGTATGCCACTAACACACACAAAGAGTAAAAAAGAAAAACGGAGAGTTAAAGGGCTTTAATATAGACACAAATAAAGTGTTATTCCCTTTACCGGATAAAACTGCGAGACTTCAAGCGCCAGCTATCCAGAGGGAAACTTCGGAGGGAACCAGTTACTAGATGGTTGGATTAGGCTTTCGCCCCTATATCCAGGTCGTACGACCGATCTGCACGTCAGGAGCCTCCACTACAGTTTCCTTTGGCTTCGCCCTGTCCAGACATAGTTCATCTTGAGATGGGGGGCACGGTGGCGCAGTGGTTAGCGCTCCTTCCTCACAGCAAGAAGGGCCCCGGGACTGTCCAGGGTGTGTCTCGCCTTCACCCATCAGGCTACCGAGCCATGTGACCCCAAAAACGCTTAAGAGGATGAATGAAGTCTTAACTCGCATGACCGACAGGTGTTTCTGTACCAAAGCTTCTACCTCGTAAGGTTAGCTCAGGTCAGCGTTGAGTGGAGATGCCGAACAATCGCGGTTTGGACTTTAGGAGTTTATATGTCGTCATCGCATTAAGGAAAACTTTCTAATACTACAGTTTGAGACAAACGTGTCGAAGTTAGAGCTGTTTTCTTTTTCCTGAGGCGTCTGAGTGGAGTTCAGGGCCGCTGCCGGCAGCCCCCCCCACCCCGCATAATTAATATTCGTTTATTCTGGTCCCGACTGAAACAACCTGAGAGCCAGTTGGGCCGACTTCTCCATTTTTAATGAGCTGCAGTTCAGCCAGCTCCGGGTTTGCCAGATGAAAGGCTCCCTAAGCTGGAGGCAGCCCGCGGTCCCGCCGCCGCCTCCTGGGTGGGCAGTGCTCGCTGCTGGCAAGGTGAAGACAAAAAGACACCGGGGCAGTTTCTGGTACGTTTTGGTTGAAATTAAAGGAAAGGCCTCCCCACCGATCTTTAAATCTAGCCCCGGGGCATTCTCGCTGCCCGCCGCAGCCTCCCAACTCTGGAAGTAATTGACTGGCTCTTGCTGAAGAAGTCTATCTCTCCCACTAAGTGGATTTAGCTGTGAAGCTGGGGGCTCGCTGACAGTCTGAAAGCTGCCACATCCTCACTTCTCTCCGTCCTTCTGAGTTCCTCTTTATTTTCTGACTTCCAGCTCCTTATTTGATCTGGCTGGGCTGCCTGATCTCCGTTTGGACCCTTTGGGTGTGAAGAAACTTCTTTACTGCTCAATGGAAGTTCCTCTGCTCAAATGAGACGGATTTAATGAACATATAGACAGAGTAATCCAAGTAAACCCACTCGCACAAGCTTCATCTTTGATTTCAGTCAATCCGGAGTTTATTTCTGGTTGTTTTTGAATCAAACATCCAAACCAGTTTGCCCTGGAGCTGGATTCCATGGAAGAGAAGCAGAAAGATCAATGCTGGTGGTAGAAAGTGAAGGAACAAAGAGCGTCAGTAGTTTCCCTCTGATGAAGTGGGCTCTGCTGCATGTGAGCGGCGCCGCTCACAGCGGGAAGTGCTTCTAAAAGGCCGTCATGAGCTCGCCCACAAACCTTTAACGAGTCTTTCTGGACTCCAGAGCAGCTTCTGATCAACATGAAGGACGAGCAACGTGTTCATGTCAGCGTGCAGGAAAACAAAAGCGTCAAATCTCGCCTGGTTGTTCCTGGAAATCTGAGTGTCATGAAGGTCCGTGGCGTTCGTGTCCGCTGTAGACGCTGGACAGCAGCGTCCTGTTTGTGAAAAGTGTCGCCTAGAGTTTGTGAGAGACTTTAGTTTACAGCATTCACAATAAAAATTATATCACACTTTCAGCAATTTCAGCAAACAGCTCAAATTGTTGCGATTTTTCATCTCCATAGAAATACTTTGTTATCTATGCAATATTGGTATCAAAATGTTCAGGATATTCAAGACGTTCCTGCTAGTACTTTTGGTATTTGTATACTTTATGGTTTTTAAGATTTTTATGCAATTTATTGTCCATCCTATTAAAAATGAATGGGAAATTCTTTAAATCCTTCAAAAACTTTACGCACTTTTGAAATCTTGGTATCAAGACTCTCAGCACGTTCTGGACATTCATGAATTTTATGTTTGGTATTCCTACT
>NC_050521.1:27496468-27503052 GCF_002922805.2 Oryzias melastigma | reverse complement strand
ATCCTATTAAAAATGAAATTCTTTAAATCCTTCAAAAACTTTACGCACTTTTGAAATCTTGGTATCAAGACTCTCAGCACGTTCTGGACATTCATGAACTTTATGTTTGGTATTCCTACTTTTTACACATTTTACATTTTTACTCAATTTTTGTGATTTTTCAAGAAATTCTATAAATTATTTGTTTATTTTTTGTAAATTCTGCAAGTTTGGTATCAAAACTTTCAGGACGTTCTGGACATTCTTGCTCTTTACTTTTGGTATTTTTACATTTTACATTTTCTTAAATTTTATGCAAAAAAATACTTTTTCAATTTTTGAAATGTTCTAATTCTTTTTGTGTATTTAAATCCTGTGCAATATTGGTATTAAAACATTCAGCACATTTAAGATATTCAGGACATTCCTGCTTGTCCTGTTGATTATTTATAAATTTTACTTTTTGTATATTTTACACAATTTTTGCGATTTTTCAAGAAATTCTTCAAATTCTTCTAATTCTTTGCAAATCCTTCAAGTTTGGTATCAAAATGTTCAACATTTTCAGGACATTCATGCTAATACTTTTGGTATTTAAAAATATTTGAAAATATTATGCAGTTTTTGCTTTTTTTGTTTTTCGAAGAAAATTGTTCAAGAAAGTTCTTTGTGTTTTTTCTGCAAATCCTTCAAGTTTGGTATCAAAACGTTCAGCACTTTCAGGATATTTATACTACTTGTATTTTTGGTACTTTTCAAAGCATCGTCATCAACCACATGTAACAAAAAGCATCCAGACTAACACTATCGCAGGTAATGGAACTTTTCTAGTTACTGATAAAGTTTCTCCTCCTACATTCAGGCATATTTCACATTTTTCTGCATCAGTCAAGGATCTGATCTCAATAACAGTCCAGACTTTCACTAGAAGATTCCAAAACTTTCTTTGCTCAGAACTTATGGGTAAAGCATTCACACACCATCACACTCCCACCACCATGTTTGACTTGAAGGTGTTGTATTTTTGTGGATGAAGTCCTGAATCTGCAGGAATGTGTTGAGGATCATTTTAGATTCAAACACCAGTTTTTCTGATTTTTGTGGCTCAGCTTCTCTTTTATTTTCCTTAACAGAACCCAATAAATGAGCTTTTATATTTTCTCAAATGACCTTAATGTCATTTGTAAAGTTTTTTTATAGAAAGTGGACAGATGATGTTTTGTGAGTGAAGGTCTTTTATGTGGTTTTAACCACTCGGAGGAGCTTTAAGGACAAAGAGTTCATTCAAATCCGTGTTCTCCAGCCGTCGTCCTCCTGCCTCCTCCACTCTGGCTTCAGATCCCTCCACCTCGCCAAACCAAAGCAAGCGGAAAGAAATCTTTGATTCTCGGCATCGGGGGGGCGCGTGGCTAAATGCGTGTGTCCTCTGCCCTTTGAAGCCGCTGATCCACATTCTGCCCCCGCCTCTCCGGGGACGGCTGCCAGCTCCGGAGCTCAGCCCTGAGCCTTAAATCGGCTCTTCCTCCCCAAAGCCCGGCCCGCTCCTCCACGCCGCTCCTCCACGCCGCTCCTCCACGCCGCTCCTCCAGGCCGCCTTCAGATGCACTTTGAGGCGCGGCGCTGACGCGGCGTCTCTGGTAGCGACAGGTTACCGGTCTTCCACATGTCAGAGCCTGACCTTGCGAGGTTAATTTCTCCGGCCTGAATAGGCGATGGCGAGCCATTGATTACACTTCAAAGAGTCTTTTCATCCGCTGCTGCTGAGGTGTTTCAGACGCACCCGGCTGCTCCTCATCGCCACGGCGAGAGGAAGAACTCGTCTGCTGATACTTCAGGCGGGAGCAGAAACGACAGCAAAGCTCCATGTCAGATGTTGTTTTGTTTCCACGGCTGACTGTCGGTGATTGTCTCCGTAGCAACAGGTAAAGGTGACTTTGGTACCCAGTCATTTTAGCCGCATGCTGTACGCTCAAACCGGCATGACAACAATCCCAGCACTGCAGTTTCAAACCAAACAGCAGGAAGGTTCTGTTTCACAGCATCGTCTGAGAGACTCGGTCCTCCGTCAGGATGCTGTTTCTGAGCAATTTACTGTCCTGAAAGACGACAAAGACGAGGTTTTTCTCTCATTTCTGGAGCCGGCATTACTGCTTCACGTCAGCTGCACTGAAGTTCCCTTTAGATTAGGAATGGGCGATATATCGGTGTCAGTATCGGACGATATCAAAACCTCCACCGATGGTTCTCTTTCACTCTGACTGGTGGTTACAGCAAGAGACGTGCTCTGATTAGCTTATCCTGCTAGAAGGGGCGGAGTCTGAGCTCGCTTTGGCCGCTCAAGTGTTTCAACACATTCTCACCCCGACTCGTCATAAAGGGACGTACGCTTCAGGCCTCCTCGTGTCACTTTGACGTTTGGGATACCTCCAACTTCTCGTTTTTCGACCACATCCGCCTGTCTTGCTTTATTTATTCGCCACATCTGAAATGGCGGATCCGACTGAAGCTAGTTTTTTTTTTTTTTGACAATTCGCTCATAGTTTTCTAAAAACGTCGTCCAGGTTCTGAATGTATTTCTTGTCCGCATGGACCAGAGGAACGTTCAAGCTTCAGATGACAGCTCATTCAGGGTTAATCCATCAATCGGTTCCTCAGAGCGGCTGATTCTGCAGCACACCACTCCCCCAGGGGAGGGGTCAAATGCAGAGAACACATTTCTCATTCTGAGAGTTTTATACACATTTTGGACAAAAGTTTTATAAGTTAGAAATGATATAAAACTGTTTTTTTAAATCAAATTAAAGAGTTTGAAGCTGCAGCACAAAAACTGCAGAAGTATCAAACCAAAGAAGATGATTTTTAAGTTCTGCTTGTTCGATCTGGACTGAACGGTTCTACGGTTTTCTCCGTTCCTCACCGCCTTCTCCGTCTCTCCTTCCAGGCGTCCTCGCCATCCTGATCCCGGAGCTGGACCTGGTCATCTCGCTGGTGGGCTCGGTCAGCAGCAGCTTCCTGGCGCTCATCTTCCCTCCCATCCTGGAGCTGGTGGCGTTCCACACTGAGGGCGTGTCCCCGCTGGTGACCATCAAGAACTGCGTCATCAGCGTGGTGGGCTTCGTGGGCTTCCTGGCGGGAACCTACATCGCCATCGAGCAGATCATCGCCCGGAACGCGCTGAAACACGAGGAGACCTTCTCTAGCTTCATGGTGCAGTGATGCATGGACGGATGGCGGGGGCCAGAGGGCGGGGCTTCTGCCTCCATCGCCTGATCCGTCGGACGCGTTCGGACGCTTCCGACCATCAACAGTCATGTAGTGCAATCCTGCTGAGCAGTTCCTCCATGTTGGAGGCGCTTCCTTCCACTGATCCGGAGAGATTCGACCGATTTTCTGCTTCGTTCGTCACATTTAGAGAGGGACAAAGTCCGACTACCTCAGTCACTTCCTGCTCTTCGGCTCCGCCTCCATCCAGACGCCCAACCAGTTCAGAAAGACGTCGCACTTTGATTTATGCCTTAAGACACAAACACGCTACTATCAGAACGTTTCCTGCGTTTAAACCGCCGAGTGTTTCAGTTTGCTGAGAATTCTGCTCGACTAATAATGAAATATTTTTACCATCATGTACAAATATTTAAAACTAAACGAAACATTAGACTCCGCCCCCTCCTCTAATGTCACCATGACAACCTAACGAGGTTTGGAGTCGCCCCAAACGTCTCTTCAATCATCAGAATCTGAAAGTTTCTACTCGTTTTTGAGACACTTTCATTTAAAAAGCTTTTAAAATGTTTCGAGCATCAAGGAAAACTGGAGATGAATTTCCCGTCTGTACCAGAGAGGTTTGTAGAGTCCTGCAGATCCTCGGTTCTGATTGGCTCCTGATCACGTCCTGCAGCGTCTGTGGAACCGTCAGAAACGGTTCGGTCACTTTTCTGAATTCTAAAGTATTTCTGCTTCTCTGGAATGTATCAAACTTGAGAAACGTTCACATAAAATAGTTTTTATTATGGCGAGAAGTTTTCTCGTGTGCAAAACGTAGAAGAACAAAAACCATCAGCAGTAAAAGCCGTGGAGCTAAATGAGGCTTTCTCCTGAGAACTTTAAACGAGCGTCGGTACTGGTTTGATTTCTTAAAGTTTTATGTTTGATTTTATTTTTTTATGTTTTATCTAACTATCTGCTTTCAAGCCGTTTTATCTTTATGGTAAAGCATGTGTCTGCACACGGGCTGATACTCGTCCTTCGGTGTAAATACTAACGTCCGCTTCTGCTCGTGACTTCACGTCTGTGCTGCAGCGTCTGACCGGCGCCTGTTTGAGTCCTTCTGTCGCTTTGTTTGCTCGTCTGCAAACGGAAACTCGTTCTTCCACCAGAAAACTCTTCAGTTTGCTTCATGTTGAACCTTCGTCTGAACTGGTCTGATCCCGACGGTCATTGTAAAGAATGAAGTTCTGGACTCAGAGCTGGAGCTGCTTCACTGCACTGGCAGAGGGTTCTTACTGCAGCACTTTTCTCATTTCTTCATTCCTTTTTCAGAATAAAAAACAAAACTGAAGTCTTGGTGTTTTTTCTGACCGAGTTGATCCACCTGAAGAGTCGTCGTGTCTTTTTGCTTTTATTTTAATCAGTTTATCGGTGAACAAAGGAATCTTAAAATGCATCTAAGTTGATTTCAGTCGTTACTGTGGCCTCGTTTATGAGTGAAAGAGGTGTTTGTTCAAGCGGTTACAGTCTGTGCCGTCTTTAAGTGGTACGTCTGGAATGAAACGTTCCAAAGAGCTGAACCTCAGAGATGATTTACTGGTCGGTTTTTAGCAGCTACTTCCATCCGTCTCTGTCCTGTAAATCGTGTTTTATGACGTTACTCCGGTTTGAATTCTACGTCAGAATAGAGCTGTGAAAGAAAAAGAGTTTCACCACTTTATTTCATACTAAACCCTCCAGAAAACGGCTAGTAAACAGAAAAAGGAAACAAGTTGGAGAAGAGAAGCCCCTCCCTGTTTGACCAGTGTGAACACCGTGAGCTTAACCTGCCTGCTGAACTTCCAGTCTCTCTCAGTTGGGGGTTTAGCTCCTTTTTTTCTCTGTTTCTGAGAGAAGATTCAAGTTTCCTGCCGTCGTTATAAAAGCAGAACCAGTTTATAAAACTGAAACGTAAAGATCAGGTTGGACATGAAGCTGTTTTTATTTAAACTTTTACATCCGGATTATTCAGATCTTTCCCAATGTCGTCAGAACGTTCTTTTTGAAATGAATTTTCCTTTCAGTATCACCTGTGGATCATGGCGTTCATCTCAAACAGAAAAAGATTCCTCTGCTTAAATGTTGACAACACAAATCGTGACATTTCTGACCTTTGACAACAGATTATTTATGGAAACATTTCCATGGATTTGACTTCCTAATGCAGCTGAAGTTTGGATCTCGATCGGAGAAGAAGCAAAAGGCCGTTCTGACATTAAACTGAACGTCGTGTAATCTGGATTTATTTGTTTTTAAGTCTTGCGTCTAAGATGGTCAAACCTCAGATTTTTCAGACTCTGACACTCCAGCTGGTGGTGGAGTGTCCGAGTCTCCATGACTGTTCTCCATCCAGACGCGTTCGCCCTCAGAGATCCCTGACGGTTTTCATGGTTCCTTCTTCACGGTACAGCGTCTTTTCTGGTCCATGAGACCCTCGTTCTCAGGAGATCTTCAGATCTGCAGAGTTCAGGTGAGCTTTCACACCTGCAGGACCAGGAGGACCGCGAGAGGAAGCCAGATCTGGATCAGACCAGGACCAGACCCAACAAGGAGAGGTTGTGTTTTGGTTTGAGGTGTTTATTCAGTCAATCTCTCTTGTTTTTTCTTGTTTGTTTTATTGAATCTTTTGTTCGAGTCCCTCCTGTCTTTGGGTTTTCCTCTACCGCACAGCCATAACAGGCTGTACATTCAGTTCTTGTTAACTGGATTTGTCATTTTCTGTGCCAAAAAAGCTCCAAAATAAAGACATCTTTTGAATTTAGCTCTCATGTCTTTAGTGAATAATGAAACATTTCATTTATTTTTGCTCATTCTTTTGTTAAACATTACAAAAAGACAGTCAGTGAACAATGTTACACTATTTTTCTATTTTTATCAACTATATTCCAGCTATAATATAAATGTGAAATAATTACATTTGAATTTTTATATTGAAATAAAAAAAAAAACAGACACAACATAACAGTAAACAGTTAATGTGACTTTGAAACTTCAGCACATGTGAGTCTTTCATGTAAATGTGAGAATGTTTCACATTTGCAGCACAAACTTCCTTTTTTCAGGGTCAGAACTGGAACTTTTGACTTTTGACCGAACAGGAGAAACATTTATTAAACACACTAAAACTACATTTTAAAACTTTAAAACTGTAACTTTTTAACATAATTATGAACTAGATATATAGCATTACCTGTGATTATGCTAGTGTGAATGATGTAAGCTGAATTTTACCACTGAAGATGCTGAAATTGATGCTGTAAACGTTGAACCTGGTACGACGCTGAAGTTGGCTTCCGATTCACAGCTTCCGATTCGCGAGAGCGTTCCACTGTATTTTTCGAACTCAGACCACCTAAAAA
>NC_050521.1:27494322-27496447 GCF_002922805.2 Oryzias melastigma | reverse complement strand
TAGCCAAAACAACTAGCATGTAGCTGAACAATTAGCTAAACTCCAGAACAGCCTAAAAAAATCAAAAATATAATTCTCAGAGGGCCAGATCCATATCTGTAAATATCGTTTTCTTTGCACGTCTGTGTTTACATTTGCATATTTCACCTCCTTATTCTGTTCATTAGTGACACCTGACTGAAGGGATTGATAGAAGCTCACCTGGTGAGGTTCAGGAGGAGACTTTGGGACGTTTATGTTTGTTGATTGATATTATTTTGGCTGTTTTGACGCCACTTTGTTGCTCCTGTTTTCTTCTCTGGACTTCCTTAATCAGGTAAAATGATGATTTTCTTCTAACATGCAGAGCAGACTGTGGTGTTTGTATGAGACAGAAGGACGTCAGACACTAACGGAACCTCAGGAGCTTCAACAGGAACGCCACCTCCACGTCATCTACAGGAAAACATTTACTGACTGATGAAACATTCTTCAGCCTCACTTCCTGTTTGCTTCACTTCTGCTCTTTTTACACTTTCTACGGTTCAGAAAAGACAAACAGTGATGAAGGAAGTGGGTTTCCTCACAGACTCCTCCGGGTCGTGGAGCTGCTGGACGGCGGCGGCCGGCTCTGTGGGCGCCGTCAGGAGCTGAGAACGGCGAGATAAGGACAGCTTCCCCGTGGACACTCGGCTTAAAGGACGCTCTCCTCTCATCTTCAGGAAGACGCTTTCCATTTCAAAACCAGAGCGGCGTCTGAGCGGCGAGCGGCGTCTGTCTGAGAGGATGATGGTGTTCTGAGGAAACGGGGAGAGCTTCGCCACGAGGAAGAGGAGCGTTTTTCCTCCCATCGTCCAGAGATGAGATTTCAAGGACGTTTGAGATGAAAAAGACTTTTGTTTTTCATCTGCGGGGCCGTTTCTTCATCCTCCGGAGGCGCTGGTCCCTCAAAGGCCACATTTAGAGAAGAGGAAAAAAACTCCTGAAGGCCTTGGAACCACTGACTGTATGTGAGAACTGGACCGAGAGTGGGATGTCACCCGTAAAAAAGACAGAGAGCTGGCTGCATAAAAAAGATCATATTAGAGCTTAAATCGAAAGAAAAAATGTAACTGTCAGAGTAGGTAGTTAAATAAAGTTTTTTCAAAGCGAAGGGGGGCGGGGGCTTCTGGTTCCAGTTTATGTCTACAGTCAAGTCCTGTCAAGAGAAGACGGTATACTTCAGGCTCCAACCAAATGAAGTCAATTCAGTCGTCATTTTTTTGTGATGCGGACGCCGTTATGTTGGAACCAGACATCCTCAATGAGCACTGATTGGTCCAAGTCAGTCTGAGTCATCGTTTCTATGGAAACCACTCTCACCAATCAGGAATGAGCTTGTTGGAAGGCCACACCCCTACCTCTTGACAGCAGGTTACACAAAATCTCTTTTGTTTTGGATGTTGGAGCCAGCAGGCTCCACCCACTTTTATTGATCCTTCTGATTGGTCGGTTTATTTAACTATAGAAAAAACAAAGTATTATCAAAAAAATATTCAGAAAGTTTATTCCGACCAACAGAATGAGTAACAGCGGTTTATTTCTCTATAGAAGTCTATGGGATTTTGGTTTCTTGGAGCCACCAGGTACTTCCTGTTTGGAATGTCAGGGGGAGGAGTCACTCAGTCCAGTTCTTATGTACAGTCAATGGCTAGTATGATTTTTAAACGATGTATGATTTAAATGTCTGTTTAGAAAAATGTTATTTTACCCAAAAAATGTTTATTTGGGATATTATTGACAGAAATGTGTTTTAGTTTGACCTTCTCCTCTGCATCCATGAACTTCCTCTTTGGTCTTCCTCTTCTCCAACCTCAGCATCTTTTCCCATCATCCTCTCTGTTCCTCACCTCCATCTGCTTCCAGAACATCTACCCTGATCTGATCTGATCCTCTGATGGATCCATTCCTGATCCATGCTGGTCCCTCCCACAGAGAAGCTCAGCAGCATCTTCATCTCTGCGACCTCCAGCCGTCCAATCGGATTTTACTGCAGTTTCCAAACCAGACGAAGAATCTGACTGAAAACTTTAGGTTGAAGTGAATATTTTTCAGAATAAAGTAAAGTTAGAACGTTTAAAAAGTTTTTTTTTGGTCTAATTTTTTC
>NC_050521.1:27446790-27494141 GCF_002922805.2 Oryzias melastigma | reverse complement strand
TCTGATGGAGACGCCGCCGCCGTTCCTCCGAGGACTTTTAGACGTTTGTTTCATCGTCCTTCATCACTGAACTGATTCAAACTTTGACAGTAAAGTTCAGACGGTCCGTCTTTTTCTGGAGGGGGGGGGCAGCTGATGAAGCTGGTGGGATCTTAGATGCAGATCTTACCTTTGACAATCACAAACCAGAGGTACAAAGAATGTATTTTAGATTTCCAGAGTTCGATCCTTTCTCTCCTGACACGTGAACTTTTGATTTATAAAAGTTGCACAGAATTTGATTTTTATCTTTTTAGTTTCTGATCTTCTCAGAGGTCTCAGGTCCTCAGGTGAGCTGGTGGACCTCATTCCAGCTCCGTACTGAGGGTTTAACGAGAACAAACTTCACGTGAATCATTTTAGCTGTGTTGTTCCATAAGTTGCTGATGTCTTCTGTTGATGGACGACTTCTTTAGTTTTAGTTTGTTCATCTGCTGGATTGTTTTTCCTCTATAAATTCCCTTTGAGGTGCTGAACTAGTTGAATTTTAAATATTCTTTAAAAACCTGTTGCACTAAACCAACTCTTCAAGCTGCATCTGTTCTGAGTGGATCCGCCTGCAGACGTCCAGATTCTGTCCTGTGACCCGGTTTGACCCCGCCTCCCCACCTTCATCAATCCTCTTCCTCGTCTCCCTCTCCTGTAGACTCAGCTGACTGCTGGCGTTGCCCCCGGCGACGGCTCGCCTCTCAGATCAGCTGGTTTCCACGGTAACTTCACAAGATGATGGGTTGTGTTCAGGTGTGTGTTTAAGTGAAACCAGACATGTTTCTTCTGACTGCCCCCCCCCCCAAATGTAGATAAACGTGCCGAAGGCGAATGAAAGGCGGACGCGTCTCACAGTGACTTTTCCTTTATTAAGACATGTTTTCCAGGCTCTGTGGCTTCTTTTGAATCACCAACGTTACAGACGTTCACATGAGACATTCTCCACGGCGATGTGCAAAGCAGTGACAGGAAAACAGGTACATTCTCACGGCGTCGGCCCCGCCCCCTCCGCGCGGCCTGCAGCCACACATCCACACGTTTTCAGCTCCAAACACACAAACAGGAGGCTGCAGTCGCTGCATTGATTCCGAAGCGCTAAAAAGAAAATAATGGGTCTTTTGAAGTGCATAATAAGAAGAAAAAGGCTGATTGTGTGTTTTTAAAGCCTCCGTGGACCAATTAACTTCACTCTGCTAATCAGGCTGCTCTAACAACGGCAGCTACAGTCGGACAGCTGAGAGGAGGAATCTATGAATTTACTTTTATTGACTTATGGAAAACGTTTCTCAGTTTGCATCAACGTTTTCTGTAGAATCTGGAACCTAAAGTGTGGAAAGTTCCTCATTGTTATCCAGTTTATTTCCCTTTAGATGGAGCCACATTTATGAGGAGACTGAAAATGTCTGTAAATATGAACTCATATCATTGTTTTCATGTGATGGTCACAGCGGCGTGAACCATTTAGTCAGATTAAGGGGGACGTAGGTGAGACGCAGACGTTTTTAGTCCCAATAAATTCTGCATAGATCCCTTTAGAGCTGTTCACGTGACACGTGCACGCTCATTCCATGCACTCTGTTAGAAACTAGATTTGATGATCAGAGTGTAGTTCGTGTGAAGATCCTTTGTGCACGGTCAGTAACGGACCGCTCACACCTCACCAACCGCTCGATCAGAGGTCTGCAACCACGTCTGGATCTTCTACTCCTCCACTGTATGGAGATAAACCAGGGCTGATATTATGAGGAACCAAAATAAAACCAAAATATTGGTGTTTGGCCAAAAAAAAATTAAAATATCCAAAATATTCTAAAATAAACACCATTATTTTCAGCTTCAAATGTCCTGTTTTTTCTTTTCAAAACTCAAAATATCAATTTCAAAACTATTTGTTTTTCGTTTTCAAATCTGAAAATTTCAGTTTCAAAACTTTTGGCCCCGTTGTGGCGCGTAGGGGCGGGGCTAACAGAGGACCAATCAAACTCAATGAGAGTGATAACTGCAGTCCCGGTGCGTTCACTGACTCTGAGAACTGTGATAATTACAGTCAGTTCATAACTGACAAAAGTTTTGAAACTGAACTTTTCAGATTCAAAAACAACAACAAAAAAAGGTTTGAAACCGAAATTTTTAGTTTTAAAACCTAAAAAATGAAAATTTCAATCTGAAAACAATGAAGTTAATTTTAGAAAAGCAAAAAGTTTAAGACATTTTACTTATTTTTTATTTTTAGTTTTTTTGGCCAAACACCAATATTGTTTTCAATTTGTTTTATTTGGGTTTCAAATAATATCGGCCCCAATTTAGCTCCATACCATCGTGGGTCTTTGGTTAAAGAAAAATACAAAGATTTTAGTTTAAAAAAGTCAAATAACGTTTTACTCTGTGAGTCTCCAAAGCACAAAGAATTAAACATTTAGTCAAATTCCTGTGTTTTCAGTGTGCCTCATGGTTTAAAAAAATAAAGTTAGTTAGTTAGGATTTAATTTTAGACAGTTAGATTTAGGAATTCTTGGCTAAGAAGCAACACAAACATTTAAAAATAAAATATTTGTTCTTTTTTTATACCTGACGTTACACCACCTACCATCAAGATGTGACACAGGAAGTCTTTTATTTTGAAAGGAAGTCTCGTGAACCTCTGCTAAAAGTTATAAACTGTTTCATATTTGGAAGAAAAATCTATTTTCTCTTAAAGTTTGTTTTATTTGTGGTCATTGAGAAATCATCCCAACTGTCTCTTTAGGAGTTAAAGGTTGCAGACCGCTGCACAGGAAGTTCGATGAACATTTTCAAATCCATCCCATAATTGTTCAAATGTTGTTGAGGTGACTTCATCTCCCAAACAGTCGTCATGACTGAAAAACATCAGTTTGAGACTGAAGTTAAGAATATTGTTTTATCTTTAAACGTTTCCAGGAGAATCTTCATGTTTTCTCTGCTGTCCCAGACCATCACACTTCCTCCACATTTTGACCCCCATGAATGTGGAATCCACTCTGAGAAAATCAAATCAAATAAAACTGAGCTGGAAAATATTCTCAACAAACGCGGCTCCATTTGAATGAGAAATAATCGGAAAAAAGCAAAAAAAAATGTTTGTTTAAATCTTCTTTTAGGAAATATCCAAAAAGGTACAAAGAAAATTGATCACTTTAGTCCAGTTTGAGCACAAAGACTGGAACAGGAAGGACTGGCGTCATGATCTCTGCGGCTCTTCATGCGTTTATTAGGAACAAACTTCACTTTTTGCTCCTCAGCCTCTAAAAACGGACTTTACTGATGGACAGACGTCCGTTTGTGCTCTGAAATAGGAGCAGAATTCAGCTTAAAGACCTGTTGGTGTCACTGAGGGATCCGTGTTTGTCGATGTTTCTCCACTTCCTGGTTTGGAATTAAAGTGATTTTTGAACCGAATTATAGAAACTGGTATCAAGCTGGTACTATGACAATCCTTTTTAGCAAAACTTTCCAACATGAATAAAACATTCGAGTTTTTTCCAGTGAGAAACTGTTTGGATGGTGATCCTCTAGAGACCAAAAGCTTTTGGTTCCTTCAGGTTTCACTCTTTCTGCTCATTAAAGGTAATTACCTCCATTTCAAAGCCTCACTTTATTTCATGTTTCCTCATCAGGACAGAAGAGAAAAACACGTTTCTAATGTTTTCAGACAGAAAACATCCCCCCTGCAGCTCTCTCTGAATTTGCATTTTCATTTGTCAAATGGAAGCGGTGGCGCCGCCGTCGTCAGGCTGCAGCCGCACGGCGCCAGCGTTTCTCTAACGGCTTCACACTCGCGTTTGTCTTTACGTTTCTGATCTGGAGTGGAGCCAGCCAACGATTGGACATAAACCAAGGAGTTCCTGCGGCTCCGATCCCTCGGAGGTTCTTTAAACGGGACGGAGCAGCTGGATCCACACGGATCATCAGCAGGACGGACGCGCCTCAGACATGGAAAACATTCATCTGCCGCTTGGCAGAAGAGTCGAACACAGTGATGTGGTCAGAGTCCAGAACCTTCAGAACTCGCTTTTCTGACAAGCTTTTGTTTTTGAACTTTGGGAGAAGCTGAGACGTCTCAGAGCGTCGCTATGGAGCTACACTGGGGCCGATATTGGTTCAAACCCAAATAAAACCAACTGAAAACAATATTAACGTTTAGCCAAAACAAGTAAAATGTCACTCAAAAACGTTTTTTTTTTTTTTTTTTCGTTTTAGAGTCGGAAAATTAAAAAATTTAAAGCTGATAATAATGAAGCTTATTTTAGAATAACAAAAAGTTTTACACCAATATTTTTTCAATCTGTTTTATTTTGGCGTCAGGTAATAGTGGCTCCAGTGCAGCTCCATAGGTTCAGCTGAAGCCGCTGCTGGTGGATGTTTGGCAGCCGCTCCTCTCACACTATTGCTTTAGAATGACAGAAACACTTCTTTAAAAGAACAGGATGTTTTCATGTCAGCATAGATAGAAACACTTTGCTTTCAAAATAAAAGCATCTCATCTCCAAAAGTATAAAACCAAAAACAACAGTGGAACATTTTCAAGTTTATCGTTCTGAATGAGATACGGAGCATAAGAAAGACGAATGATGATGTGATTCAGGACATTAATGTTCACTTCCTGGTCTAAACGTTATTTTAGCTCAGCAGGAAGTGAAATGTCCGGTGATGGATGGATGGAAAGATGATGTTTGATTCTGTTTGGAGTTTTTCTTCAGGTCACATAGAAACTAAACCAATAAAATCCCCCCAGAATCCTCTGAAAGCCTCCAGACCCCCCAGAGAATCAAAGCTCCTCTTCTTTTGTTTGGAAGATTAAAATTACAAAAATCGGTTTTATCAAAAGTATTTTCAGGTTTGAGCTGCGCTGAGTTTTGTGCTTTCTGACGTGGATTTATGTAAAAGTCCAGCTTAAAGTTTGTTTCCTGATGCTAATTTACATGAAGTCAGTTAAAAAGGAGATAAAAACAATGTTATAAAAGACGATTCTGAAGATGGTTTCCATGTTTGTGAGACATAAAGGTTCAACTTTGAGAGAAATCAAAATAGAGATAATTGTTTTCTGATATTCAGACTTTTGTTTTGTAAATTATTATAAATTCTAGTTCTATTTTGTTGGACATGTTTTACTTTATGTGGCAGAAATATTAATTATTTTGTCTTTACTAATTATTCCTGGTCACACGACTCCGTCCTTCAGGAGTTTAACCAAAATAAATTCATTTTGTGCTCAAAGAAATATTGATGGATTTTCCTTCCTCCTTTCCTTTTTATCACGTTTAGAAGATAAATTTGAGTTTTGGATGTGAAGCATAATGAAGTAAAACTGCTTCTAACATCTGAAAATGCACATTTTGACTCATTTAAAGGTAATTCTTTCTGCTGATTCTTCACTTTTTCATTGTTCAACAGGCTTTTGAAATGAAAAAGATGTTTTCTAGCCGTTCTATTGTCACAGCTGCAGCTAAAATTCACTTTTTATCGTTGATATTTGCAGCTTTGTTGTTTTATGAACGAGCTGGAATCTCTATAATTAAAAATTTCCCTCTAAATCCAATTTATTTTTAGCGCTTTTCTCATAAATCTGTTCTTAAGTTGCCGGTCACTTCCAACGTTGGACGTTTATAGGAACCGTTGATCCCGTTTCTCTTCATAATTACGCTCAGCCGGCTGTCGTTGGGAGCGCTCTGGACACGAACGACGTCGTGGCATTAAAAGATTGTGCTTTGGGGTGGACTTCATCATCTCAGATCTAATGTGTTCCTCTCAGTGTCCCTTTAATGAGGTGGAGTCTCGCGGCTGGGATTACAGGCGTCTTTGGAAACCTTAGAGTCTCTGGATCTGGCTCCAGCGTGAGATGTGTGACAATTAGAGAAGACTACAGGAAAGTTTTCTGAGCCACAGATCAGGTAAATGGACGGGTCTTCGCCGCCCGTACCTCCCAGTCATGGAAGTGACAAATACGTCAGCCGATTACAAGTTTAGGAGCTGAACGATTCAGAAGATTTGTGTCGGATTTGATTTGTGTACAAAGAAACAGCAAGTTGTGTTTAGATTCTCTATTCCAGCGTTTTATGGTCACAGATTCATCTCACAGCGAAGATCATCTACACGAGCTTAAAGAAAGAAGTCTCACTCTGATGAAAATCTTCTTGTTGTTCTTGTGTTTTTTTCCTCATGATGGATATATAAAGAAAATGAAGCTTAAATGTTTATTTCTTTAATCAAAATGTTGTAAATCAGGAATAGATGAAAAAAATAATTTAAAAAAATATATTTGTGACAGAAAACGTGGTGGGCGGGGCCACAAGCTCTCAGCGACAGGGAAGGGAGGCGGGGTTGCTTCGTTTTAACAGCCCCGCCCACAACTCAGAGGTGAACTTTCAATGAAATCCTGCCGCTCTGCAGAAACTATGTCCTAGAAACCAACACATTCTTATGATTTTGTCTGTTTCTGATTTATTTTAGATTGAAGTGCTTTTTGGAATAAATTATTCATAGAAAATCCTTAAAACTGTTTTATTGTTGTAATTCTGGTGTGTTCTAGATGATACATACGCTGTAAAAAGTGAAACGTTGAATCAATTAACAAAAGCTCATTAATTTGGGACAATTGAAAATATTAGTTTTTATTAAATTACATTTTTAAGTTGAGTAAACCATCAACCCAAAATTTTAATTTGATGAAAAATTTTAAATTGAACAAATTACAGAATTTTGTTAATTGATCCGACGTTTTTCAGTGTTACAAATTTGAACTTTAAGGTGCAGAAAGTTACTCAGCATTCATGTGTTGTTGTTGGATTTGTTGTTTTTCCGATGTTCATGTGTGTTTTTAGAGGCAGACAGGCCTTTTTCCCATCATTCAAACACCACATGAACGCAGCATTTCCATAAGTTCAGTTCGATCTGCTCTAACATTAGAGTAAAAGCCACAAAAAACTCAAAAAGGTTTAGTTTTAAAGCAATTTTCAATCAAACTAAAGCCTGTTTTCATGCAGATTCCATGTTGTTCTCAAAAACACTCCACGCATTTCCTTTAGAACCTTTGTGGCCTCGAGTCTAAAGGTTTAACTAAACCTGATCTAAACCAAAAGGATCCGTCTATGAGAGTAAGATCCAAAGATGAACCAAAAGTTCTCTTTTTCTATGGACGATAATAAAAGTAAAACATAGTTTTGTGATTTTTCCCTTTTTGATTTAAACTTGTTGTGACTCGTTCGCATAATTCCGTCGACTTTTTTCAAAGATTCATTCCTGAAGATGATGTTGATGTTAGAAACTTAATTTAAACAAAATCAAAATCATGTTTATAAATGTGTTAAATAACCTTTTAACTTAATTCTTCTTTGTTTTGTTGTGACAAATGACTCATTTACATCTTTATCTCTGCATTCTTGTGATAACAGCTGATAAATGTGGTCGATCGGAGGGTTGAAGGTGATGGGGGGGTCATTACTTTAGAGGTGGGGGGTTAACCAGAGATTTATGCAGAAAAAATGATTGTTTTGGTTCTGTTAATGAGGCATCTTTAAGGATTTTTGAATTCAAGTTTCTGAAAATCATAAGATAATATCAAAGTGTCTGTATTAGAATTATTAGAATCAATCTGGAACTTTTCAGGAAGAAAGTTGATCTATTTAGTGAAGAAGTCCTGGATGTTCTGGAGATGGATGACGATGATCACCACATTTTCACGTCACCATGAAGAATGCAGCTGGTTAAAAACATCAGCAGATTCGTTTTCCTTTTTTCTTTAGAGGAAGTTAAAGAAGTATTACTAAGTCAAGAGTTGCTTCCAAACTCTGGTTTCTTCCAGGCTCTCTACATGTTTAAAGTCTCCTGGATTCCCTGAAGGCATCACTGAACTTTCAGTGGAGCGTCATTTATTTTACCTCATCTCAGCCTTTAAAGTTTGCCTTTTTTTCTCTTGTGGTTTGCTTTCGTTCCCCCTCATTAGTCCTCCTTCTGTCAAGTTATTTTCTTTGCTCATGGCTTTTAATGTCATCAAAATGACAAAACAACAACCGCCGCTCGATCTCAGCAGTGGAACTTACAGATGATCAGGACGATCCTCTTGTATTCCTTCCTAAAGTTGTGGTTGAGGACGCCGTAGATGACGGCGTTGAGGCAGCTGTTGAAGTAGGCCATGAAGTAACTGGCCGTGAACAGCCACTCGGGTATGGCCCGGCTCAGTCGGGAGTCCAGAGCCACCGCCAGGCCGATCAGGTTCAGCGGCGCCCAGCAGACGGCGAAGAGTACGAACACCACAAACATGGTGAGGAAGTTGCGTAGATCGTGCGGCTTGATTTTCGGCCGCGAGTCCGGCTTGACCCTCCGCCTCACCTGGATGACTAGAATCCAGATGCGCAGGTAGCAGTAGGTGACGATGCTGATGGGGAGGATGAAGTGCACCACCACCACGGTGATGGTGTACAGCGAGCTGACCGACTGAGCGAACGTGCAGGAGTACACCCGCGGGTCGTACTGCAGCGACTCCACGAACCAGTTGGGCACGATGGCGAGGATGGTGAGCGCCCAGACCAGCACCACGTAGCACATGGTGTTGCTGCTGGAGAACAGCTTGTCGTACTTCAGGTTGTGGCAGATGTAGCAGTATCTGTTGATGGCGATGCCGGTGATGTTGAAGATGGAGCCGATGACGCTGAGGCCCATGAGGAAACCGCTGATCTGGCAGTGGATGTAGCCCGCGATCCAGCCGCCGTGGAAGATGGCGGTCAGGACCAGCGGGTACGGGTAGATGGCGACCACCAGGTCGGCGAGGGCCAGGCTCACCACGAAGGCGTTTCCTACCAACACAGGAAGAAGGAGCAGTCAAGTGAAGCTAGGCTACAATATGCTACACCGTTTATGTGAACAAAATCAGTTCAGTGGATTCTGGTGGAGAGATCCCGCCATCTCCAGAGTACTGACTGCACTTCATCTCCCAGCAGCCCCAGCACACAGTTCCTGGATGCTGCTCAGCTGACTCTCATTTACCAATCACCTACAGGACACTTAAGAGCCTCACAGTGTGAAGTATTGTTGGTGCCACTCCGCCCGCATTACTGAGCGTTTCTACGTGTCTAAACCTGATTTATCTCTGATTGCTGCCTGCCCCGACCCCCACCTGGACTCTGACACCTCCACTCTCTTCTTTGATGATCTCATGCTGTGACTGACCTCTGCCTGTCTGAGCCTGATTTAGCTTATGGACTCTTAGCTGTGCTAATAAAGCTGCTGCAGGTGGAACCAGCCGTCTGCCCGTCTGGGACAGCAGGATGTCATTTTGGAGACCATCAGGTCAGTGGATTGTGCTGAGTCATTGTAAACTGTAATCTGCTGAGTAATTCAAAGGACAGGTGTTAAACTCCAGATCGTGCCCTACATGTCTCCCAGTTAATCTGCCATTATTGGCTAAACACACCTGATCCAGGTGATGAGCAGCAGATAATGCAGAGTTTCTAAATAACCAGCAGGCTGACGGCCCTCGAGGCCCGGAGTCTGACTGTAAAACTCTTGAGTCTTTTCTCAGAAGCTAAAAGGAGGAAGAGGATTCTGTTCACAAACACAACAATTGTCATTTCTCTATCATCCTCAGATGAAAACATGAAGGGAGTTTAATCCACATAAACAAATCTACAACTTTTTTCTTTCCTTATCATGTAAAATCCTCCAAATTCTGTTCTTCTCCTCGTCTTAGGACTGATTTCTTTGAGCTCTGGAAAACCGGATCAGCATAGTGGTGATGGAGGAACCCGCCGAGGGTAAAGTTTATTCCAGGCACTGAACCGAATCATTGTGTTCGGCGTTAATCATTGTTTTCATTTGCTGAAATCATAATCTGTGAAATTTTACTTCATTATCTTTTAACACCACTGAGATGGTTAAGAAAATAGATGAGAAATCCTGGTGGTGGGGGGACTTAAGAGAATTTTGAATTATCTTCAGCTGAAAAATCACAGATTTGATTTTAGAAAAATGTCAAAGACGTCTGGAGGAAAATGATGTAGGAAAAGAATATTTGAAATATGAACCATCAGAGCAGCAAGCTGAGGGATCAGGAAGAAGGTCATAGAGGAACTCTTGACCTCTACGCAAAACACCAGAACAGAAACAGTGTCTGCAGGAACACAGAGACAAACAAAGCAGCAAAAAGACAAAGTCAACCCAAAACCAGAAACGGATTCCCAAAGAACAACCGAGACGGAGCCAAAGAGCAGGCTAAGCTAAGCTAACGAGAAACAGAAAACTGGCGTGAACACAAGAAAACATTACAAAATGAAAATCCTAAACTTCCTAAAAAACAAAAAAGTTTAAATTAAAAAGTAACCAGTCATACCCAGACAGTGTTTAGAGAGTTACAGCAGAAAACATCTCAGCTGAACTCAACTGAAGGTTACGTGAAGGCCGTGTTACGGAGCCACTATGTACATTTTACGCATTTTCCATGGATAAAAAAAATAAAATCAACTGAGATAAGTTGTGATTTTAACATTTTCACGGATGTATCATGAATGAACAACAAAAGCAGAAGTAAACCCGGCTTCATTGAGTTTCTTCACTTTGACATTCAGCAGTGGGCAGAAACACATTGGGTCAGCACCATGGACAGCACCCGCCGGGGTCAGCACCATGGACAGCACCCGCCGGGGTCAGCACCATGGACAGCACCCGCCGGGGTCAGCACCATGGACAGCACCCGTCGGGGTCAGCACCAGTTCTGAGACGGACCCCTGGCAGGAGGTTTTGTGAGAAGGTCCCGGCGTTATGTGAAGTTATACTTCGGTGGTATATGTGTGAAAGTCAGTTAGACATACGTGGAGCGATCGTGGAAACTCACAAACTTCTTGCAAAAGTCAGGGACATTTGTGTGAGATTTACGTAATAATTGTATATTAAAATTACATAAAATACACATTGTGTAATTCTCAACCAACGAAACATTTAGAACAGCTAAAAACCGAAGTCTCTCAAAACCGAAACCCTCGATGGACATCTGCACACAATGACGAACGACAAACACAAGAAACACTTAAAATACACCATGCATGTATCACGAAAGACTAAAGTTTCATACGTAGAAAATACACAAAATGTACATAGTGACTGTATGGCCTAGCCTTTAGATCAGGGATAGGCCCCTCCAGGCCTCGAGGCCCACATTCCTGCATGTTTTCCAACGTTCCTGCTCTGGCATGTTCTAATTGGCTGGACACACCTGAACCAGGTAATCAGTGATGAGTCGGGTACATTTCTTAAAAACTAAAAAACATTTGTGTCTCCATCCTACATTTTTTTTTACTTTTTTTTTATCCATTTTTGAATAAACTAAACGCTATTGCTCCTAAAAAAATGACCTTTTCCAAAATTTCGTGTGATCGTGACTTTCGTTTGGTGAAAGTCCATTTTAGCGTCTTCCTTTAAACTTGTAAACATCAGTGGAGGAACGAAGAAGACAAATCCATGATTCCATGTTTTTGTCTGCTCTCGTTCTCCTGGAGGTTTCCCTCAATTAATGGAGTTTTTCTTCATCTGATCCTCAGTTCTGAGGACTAGTTAACAGAAAAGTTGTAGATGCTCAAGTCGGTGGATGTTTCACCGTTTGACCTTTCCTGAGATCGATTTGCTTCAAAATCCGATGGTAGACTGACTAAAGGTAATTCTACAGAGTAAGTGAAATGTCACGGGGAGCTGCTGCTCCTCTGAAAGCCTCCAGCACCTCGGAGGTGTGTCTCACCTTTGTAGTTGTGCTAATGAAGGATTTGGTGGAGGCTTTTCTCCAGTCTTTAACCTTGGCTTCCTCAATGACCTGATAAATGTTTATTCCGCATTAATCACCTCTCCGGTCTTGCTGAGGAACAAGGATGCCTGATAATTGACATTCCGGGCGAGACGTTTTTCTTGCTTATCATTAAACTCGGTAAGAAGGAGCCGTGGCTCACAGGACGGAGACGGGGGACTTGTTAACTGCCAGTCCGAGTGCATCCGTCAGAGGTTCTGTCTTTATTCTAAATGCTGGCTTAAGCAGCGAATCGCCTCGCTCTGTGTTAACTGAGGCCTCAACGTTAACGGGTCTGGAGGAAAACCTGTGAAACAGTCACATGGTCACCGGTTAGCTCCAGAGCTCTTTACAGGTGTTCAGGCGACAAACAACATCATCAAGTCATCCTGACAAGTCAGGATAGATGTAGGAGGACGAATCAGGGGGGAATTCTATTCCCGTCTAGGGTGAACTGTGTTGGATGTCGTTTGATAAGATAACAGGGAAAAACAGCAGAGTAAGACTACTGAGAACAAAGAGGGAAAAAGAACGAAAAAAAAGCTAATTTTTAAAAGTAAGGATTAATTAATTAGCATCTATTTAATTTAGATTAGTTACATTAATAAACTGATGTCTGAGGTTCACATAGATGATAAACTATGATGGGTTTTACATCCTGTTGACCTGAAGACGTCTAGTTTGATCAACTCTTCCTCCAGAATGAACAGATTTATATGCAAAGCAAAACTTTGGTAAAAAGTTTGATCTTTTATGAGTTAAAAGCACATATTATCTTTTGCTGCACAACACTGGTTACTAGCTGTCCAGAGCTGCACTGAGATGATCCTGTTTAGCACAGGGCAGCTTTTATTTTAAAAATAAGTAAAAAAAAAAAAAAAAAAAAGAAGAAAAGAAAAGAAATCCCATTTTGAGAGATGCTACATTCTTTTTATATTTTTGCTTTTTTGCCAAAAAATAAACATAATTCATATTTATCATTAAAAAAAAGAAGGTCATGAATACAAATCCAATTTCTTGAAGACTCAAGTAAGACCATGCGGCTCCTTCTAGGTTTTGACCAGTAGGATACGACCCCAAGTGACTTTCACTGTTAAAGGTTGCCGACCCCTGACCTAGTGTCTGCAGATCCATCGCTACAGGTTCACTAAGTGGTCCACAACCTTGATGAATAAAGCTGACTACAGGTGACCAGGTGAAACTCCTCCCACTGTATCAGAAGTAAGTCACTAATAGTTTTAGACTCTTTCTAGAGTCATTAAAGTCGGTTCCAGTTATTCCTTCTGTTCAGCTAGCTTCTGTAAAGGTCTCTGTTGACTCTTAGACGAGTCATGGCGTACCACAGGGTTCTGCACTAGAGCCGATACTTTTTACATTTGACTCCACTGCAATGTTCTTCATTTTAACGTTTGACAGTTCCATGTCTGCCAGAGACCTCCAGTGATGGATACCCCGCTGTCTGTGTTGTCTACTGTACTTCATAGTGCTATGAAGGTCAGTCCAAACCTTCTGTGTTGCTAATAAGGAACATTCTGTCCTCTTTCAGCGTTTCTCCTTAACAATTCACATTTCTCAGCCCACAGGCCTCTGGAACTTAATTATGAAGATAATTATGATCCAGAGGGCTTCTAGTTCAAAAGCCCTCTGGATCATAATTATGATCTGGGGGGCTTTGCAACCCCCCAGGGGGCAGGATGTCTTTGTAGCTGCTTCAAAGATGTTCTAGACGTCTCTATTCATCTGTTGTTCTGGTATCCCCAGGAGCATCTGGGTGGAAAAGAGAGCTGAGTGGGTTTTGCTGACTCTTTTCTGCTTCATAGAAGCCATTTCAGTTGTTTTGAAACACGACAATAAAAGCAGCGTTTTGTTCCCGACAAGAACATCTGTGCGGTGAACCTCAAAGGACAGACGTGAACGTAAATGGATGTTTAGTGTTTTAAGGAGCAGAAATCCACAGGATAGAAGCACCTGCCTCATTAATGACAAATGAAAGCCAGCCTGCTTTGCTAATCAGCCTGTTCATTAAGGCGACTGGGAGAGATCTGTATCGCGCCGCGTGATCTTTGGCTTCGAAAGGCGACGAAAAGTTACCGTACTTTCAAAGTTATTGGTTTCCAACGCATTGAAATGCAAATGTATGCAGAGAGTGGCACCAGCATCTCCGAGGATCATCTGCTGTGTTGGGAGAGCGGAGAGCCGCTTTGGTATTCCTGATGTTTGGAAGACGGCGCCTCACGCAAACGGGGAGGGAGCATCTGGAAACCACAGATAGTCTGCTCTGAGGAGAGTCTCTGCCGGCGCCGCACTTCTTCCTCCCTGCAGTCAAACCGGGGCACCAGCAGAGCCTCTGATCCTGTCAGCCGCCGCCGCCGCCGCCGCTGGTACCTCGTTGAAGTGCAACAGCAAACACTGCTGTCACCATCAAACACGACTCAGGTTTCAGTTTGTTGGCTAAAAATAGACATTTAGAGGTGAGAATCACTGAGACTTTCAAAACTGGCGCTGGGAGTTTGTCAGGAGTCGTCCTCAAATCCGAGAGATGTGAGGTTTTCCGTTAGTCCTCAAAATTTTAACCTCCGTAGAAATTCTTCCTTATTTGAGAGTCGATGAGTGAACGGAGGAGATCTGCACAAAGGAAGGAGTGTTTTTGGAAATCGTTTTTGATTTAGTAAATTACAAACCTGCTGTGTTTATGAAAAAAGTCAAACCAGACGAGCCTCAGAGACGATTCAGGAGGTCACTTATACCGAAAAAAACACTTTTAAAGTTTTTAATAAAATGGGTTAAACTATGGAGCAAATTAGGAGAGAAAATGAAACAAAGTTCCAGTTTAGAGTTTAAACATGAACACAAAAATGTGTCTTTCATCTTAATGGCAGAACACAGAAAGTTATTTTGTCTGAAACAAAATGTGTATCATCTGGTATTCCACAAGGTAGCTGTTTGGGTCCACTTGCAGAGGTGGTGTTGTATGCAGATGATGCAACTTTATTTAGTGCATCTGTCAAATACCAGTTTACAGAATCAACTTCATTCAAACACCAATTGGGTAAAGTTGAGGATAAGGCTTATTAATGACAAATATTTCACAAAGATTTTAAAACTAACACATATCTAACTAATATATAATAACTAACGATGTGTATGTTTTGTTTTTATGAAATGTATGTATTATTAGAATGATGGATACAAAAATGAATTTGCTTTGACCTTATTTTAACATGTTTAGCTAATGTGGCTCCAAATAAACAAATAAACATGAAGGAATCCATATCAGTAAGGCAGACATGTCCAAAGCCCGGCCCACTTTTCTGCAGGCTTTTGTCATAAAATTCAATAGTATGCAGCTTCCAGCACTTTTTATGTACTGAGTGTACGAGTTCATGCAAAGTTTTGTTGTAAACTGAACCTTCAGAGCCTTTAGGCCCAAATAAAAGTCACAGATTTGTTTGTTTCTGGGATCCACAACGGTTTGTATTTCCAAAATAAAACATATTTGTGTTATTTTCCTTTTCACATTATTTATATTTATAACAATAAATAATTGATGTGATTTCATATGAACCCAGATTTAACATTATTTTTTTTTTCAGATTTATTCTTTATTTCATGAACTGGTCTTTAAATCAAAAACTTTACAGTAATTTTTGGCACAAATTTTATACACATTTATTTCTGTCTATGTGAAAAAAATAAAATGCAAAATGTTTTTCATAAACCTGCAATTAAAGCTTTTATTATAAAGGTTCAAAGTACGGTCGGCCTTCAAACCTTCTCACCAAATCTGAATCTTTTTGCAAAAAGTTTGGACATAGAAGTGTAAGAATGGGAGTGAAGGGGAATTACAGGTAAATAAAACAAAATCTAAAAGTTTGTTGGAATAGTTGATCTTCAGAGTCGGCTCAAACGTCTGAACACAGAGTCACTTCATTCGTCAGGAGTTTTATAAAGTTATTTTATGAATGGTCACACTGCGTAGCCTCAAATTGACTTTTTGACATTTGTGATTTTTTTTGCAGATGTATAATATTTTTATTTTATAATTTTTTTTAATGATCATATTTGTAAATGTATACATTGTAAATGTATGTATGTATACATAATTTTTTTAATTATGCTGGGATTTGGGTGAGTGGTGTACATCTGTGGGTTTGTGCTCTAAAGAGAGAAAAATCGATAAAAAGTATTTGATAAAAATGTTATAATCAAGTTCTTTGACTTCTTTTGTCCAAGTTTATCCCCATTTAAAGTGTTAATAGCTTCATGAACAGTATCCCGGACAGATCTCAGTCCAGAATAATGACAGTAATGTTCCTTTTTCAGTATTTCATAGATGTTCTTTAGTGTTTCCAACGGTGGAGGATGAAACTAGAATCTCCTTAGCTGGATGTTAACATGGAATCTCTAAACATCATTTTCAGAGGAATCCTGAGATGAGATGTGTTCTGACATCTTCTTTGAATTGGCGTTGCGAGGCGTCACCGAAGGTCTTCAGATGGTGGGAAGTGATGCTAACCAGCAGGGCGCCTTGCATCAGCAAAGCTGCAAACAGAAACCATTGAAGCTCCTCAACCTTTGATCAATGGAGAGCTTCTGGGAAATTAATTGTAGCAGCGCTTAAGACATCCTAAAAGGAGCGGCAGAGAAACCCGGGAAAGTTAATCAACCCTTGCTTATTTTTTTGGTGTCAACCGATACACAACCTAACAAACTTGAGGAGAATCGGAGCGTTGATGCAAACGAGACGTGAAGGATTCATGACTCGTGTGCCATCACATCATGTTTCCTAAACAATCAGAAAAAAACTTGAACATCGCGGCGCTATCAGAGTAAAAAAACAGAACTTTGGTGACGAAAACACTTGGCATCAACCAATCAAGAGCTCAGCCTTGAACATGTGATGATGACTCAATCATTAGGTGGAGTCCAAACCAACACGAGGAGATTCTGATCCTCCTGAACTTTATGATGTTTTTCTTATTTACATTGAGTCAATTAAAAAACAGTTCCTCTAATTCTTTCTTTTTCTTCCTCTGACTAAAGTAGGATCATCAAACTGGGTCACAGAAGTACCGCTGAAAGCGTCCATCATTCAGATACAGCTCCTGCAGTCGATGTGAAGCTCGCCGTACCGGGAGAGTCTGAATGATCTGGTGAACCAGACATGGAGATGGGATTACTGATGTTTCCGTAGAGATCTTCATAATAAATAAACCTGATCTCTCAACATCATCCAAGTCTTCCATACATTGTAAATGAGATAAACATAGACACCACTCCATGTAGCGATCAGGCTAAAAACATTTAGCAGTAGCTCCTCCCACATATGTCTGGAGTATCAAGTTTTTGAGCCCATTTTTGGACGAGCATCGAGAAGCAAATTCCTCCATATCGAGGTGGTCAATGCTAACTTGATGCTCCATTGTTTTGTCCGTAAACAGCCGTATCCACCGGTGGGGGCGGTTGGAACTGAGGGCAGCGAGGAATCTTCTTCTGGTGAGTTTGATCAGCTGCTGCTGAGTTCTAATGCTTCCACTGTGACGTCATGAAAAACAGTTTGATCGGTGTGTCCGATCAGGGAGAACATATGGGGACAACTAGCAAAGGAAAGCCCAGGTCTCAGGAGGTCAGAGTCTGACCGAGAATTTCAGAAAACCTTGGTTTGTTTCACGAGTCCTCGACAGCGACTTGACCTCGTTTCCTGTTTGATCTGAAACATCTGGGCTGATCAGCTCTGATCTGCTTCCCGAAAGAGGAATGAGTCTATCGCGTTCAACTTTTATTTTGAAGGTTCGGAAAGAACACTCGCCAGTTGTGAGCATTTTCTCCTCTTTGGCGAGTAAAAGCTAGAGAGTGAGTCATAACATGGAAGGTAAATGTTTGTATCTAATTAATTATGTTCTCATTTTGTAGAATTAATGCTTTGTTTTTAAATGGAACTGATCAAACTGTTTAATGGTCTATTTCATTTATGTTTCTTTTGAAACTTGAAAGCTTTGCTTTAATTTTCAGTTCAGTTTTCACATCATATTTATCTTTTTTAGTGATCTGAAAAAGCAGTTGCATCATTTCCAATGCATTTGTTAAGTTGAGAGTATGACAGGAAATAAATATTTGAATCTAAACAGCCGGCTGGTGATTACATATTTATGTTTTGAGCCCCAGAGCGTTCAAATTTAGTAAATATAGTTATGTGATATATATTGCCATATTTATTGTTATCGTCTGAAATGGAAAAAAAACTGTATTGTGAAATATATCGTTGTCGCCAGAAATGAAAAAGAAAACTTTATCATGATATGTATCGTTGTCGCCTGAAAAAAACAGTATCATGATGTATATCATTATCACCTGGAATAAAAAACACTGTATTGGGATATAAAAAACCCCCCATTGCTCAGCACTACTCTGATCTGCAGTAAACATCTGAATTCAACAAAGATGTCTCAAAACGATCGTCTTTTGAGGGAAACAAGCTCCTAAATAAAGAGTTTTTAGACACATATTCATATAAAATGTGACTTTTCAGACACTTTTCTCCCCTAAAGTCTCGTCTGTGACATTCGGGTCTATAAAGACAGATTCTAACTGAGTTGCTCCGAGCCTCTGAATTACTTCCAACCAGTCAATAAAAGTATCTGAAGAGAAACGTCTTTTATTTCCACAGCCTGAGTTTGTGGTGTTAAAGATCGCCGCCATCGCTGCTCCAGCGCCGAGAGCACACACGGACAGATCCACAGGAGTGATGAAGCGTCTGAGCAGTTTGAGGAAATGAGACTAAATAAATCACGGAGCTTTAAGGTTCGGCGAGGCCTGAGATCAGGTCAGCCTCATTAGACGGGACGTCGGGGGGAAGGAGAGCTGTGACTTCATGTTAGGCGTCAAAGCGACGCCCGTCAGCTCAGGCCTGATGGCTTGTTAGGCCTGCAGCCAGCTGTCGGAGGGATCATAACAGGGCTGGTCTCTGCGGAGCTCAGACTTTTACTGTTTTCGCCTCATTACTTTCATTTAACGACAGCTAAAGGCACAACAATGGAATCCTCAGAGAGAGAAGCAGCACAGGTGTTTGTTTTCCCTCCAAACAACTTTAGCTCGAGGGAATTTAGGTCTGATGACAACACAGACGTCATGATTCAATAAATGATGTTGTGTTTAGGAAAATCGTTTTTATCAAAACATCAATTTCTTCCCCCTCCAGCGTTTTCCCAACTGCGTCTCATTTTCCCATAATTAATAAACTTTTTTTTTTTTTTCCAGTAAATGTAATTTAGCTCCGGAAATGAAGGAGTGCTTTGAAAGTTTAAAAATGTGACTCAGATGAACTCTGGTTTCCTCAAAAGCTGGATGAATCACCGCGAAACGTTCCGGCTTTCACAACAAATCTCTTAAATGTAGTCTTAGTCAAAGCTCTTCAATCATGAGGGACACATCACGGCTCAGACACTGGAAACATCCAACAACAGAGGAGTCACACTTAGAGGTTAGGTGGAGGAAGGCTGGAGGAGGAGTGGGGTCCCTGGTGGGGATGACGCAGGAAGCAGACTGATCGGGAGGGCGGAGTCACATTGACGGTTGTCAATGTGAGTCTGGACTCTGGAGACGACAGACCAGGAGTGTCAAACTCAATCTCACAAGAGGCCAAAATCCAAAACACACCTGAGGTCGCGGGTCAAACAGGATAAACATTTATCGAACACTCTAAAGCTACATTTTTAAAACTTTAAAACTGTATATTTGTAACTATAAACTAAACATATAGCATTACCTCCAATAATGCTAGCGTGAATGCTGTAAGCTGAATTTGGTTGCTGAAGATGCTGAAATTGATGACAAAAACAGCTGAAGCTGAAAACGCTGGAGCTGAAAGTCAGCTAAAATATTGGCTAAATGCACAATTAGCCTAAAAAACGAATAAATAAATACATAAAAACCTAGGGTAGCCAAATCAGCTAGCATGTAGCTAAAAAAAAAATAGGTAAACTTCAAAATAGCCACAAAAAAAGAAAAAAGCCAAAACTAGCCAAAACAGCTAGTGTGTAAATATTAGCTAATCTTCAAAATAGCCTAAACTGAAAAAATAGCTAATCTTCAAAATAGACTTTTCTCTTTGACACTTGAGCAGCAGTGCTAATCGGGTCAGGAGTGACGTCACAGGAAGTACTAAGAAGACTCGGGTACCAAAACAACACCAACGGAGCTTGAGAGTGGGAAACATAAAAAAATAAAAGACAAAAGTATTCAATACAATCTCTGGAAGGCAGAACTTGTTTCATGGCAGCACTACAGCGATGCATGAACACCTGAAGAGGAAGCATGTGGTGACTGAGAATGATAAGACGGATTGTCGTCTAGGTAAGCTAAGCTAACATTAATGCAAACAGAGAGCAAACGTATTGGCTAAATATTTCTATTTTCTACCCCATGGGAGTGGAATGTCTACTGAGGGAACACCTGCTCTCAAAAGAGATCCAGTCTTTCTGCAGACGTGTAGAAATGATCACTTTCCATTTGAGACCAAAACTTTATCTTTAGTGAAAAGTGGTTCCGACCTCGTTTGATTTAAGTCTTGGTTTAATACCAGAAACAAAGAGAGGAAAGAAGCAGCACACGTGTCAAAGTCAAGGCCCAGGGGCCGGATCCGGCCCTCTGAGTAATTCTATCCGGCCCTCCAGTTCCTTTTATTGTCATTAATGGCTCGATGTTATCTTGCGCTTATTTTTAGCTTGTTTGAATTTGACTAAATTTATTTTAATGGAGAGTAAAATATTATAAGATTTTTAAGTTTTTAAGTTGATTTATTCTGAAAAAATATTCCTGCCTTTTTATTATTCATAATCATGTAAAAAAGTTTTAAATGTTATATTTTTTTTTATTTTGCTACCTTTTTGGACTGTTTTGGGATTTACTATGTTTTTTTTGTTTTAGAGTTTAGCTAATATTTCAGCTTCATGCTAGCTGTTTTAGCTAATTTTGGCTTTTTCTGTTGTTTTGTGGCTATTTTGAAGTTCAGCTATTTTTTTAGCTTCATGCTAGTTTTTGTTAGCGTAGATCTGAGGCCCCAAACAGAATGAGACCATATAAGGTAAAACAAAGGGTTATTATCATTAGAAAATGTACAAAAACATTTTTAAGTGTAAATTTGTCAAATTAAATTAATGGAAATGGAAAGAAAACAACAACTTTCAAATGTTTAGAGAACCGTCCTGGCTGTAGGTACGGCGGTGGCAGCATCATGATTCGGAGCAGCTTTTCCACAGAGGTTTTAGACATGGACAGAAGTGATGGGGATTTCCCCTCCAATCAGCTTTTGATCTATTTTCAAAGCATTCCCCGGAGTTTTAAATCCTGTTTTCTAGGACATAGTTTCTGCAGAGCGGCAGGAGTTGTGGGCGGGACCAATGGCACAAAGTAATCCCCGCCCCCTCCCTTCTCTTCCCTGCTGCTTGTGACGTATTTTCTACTTTCTGCTCCTGATTTATGCTTTGAATGACATTTTGAGCTTCCTTTTCTTCATGTATGTCGTCCATCATCAGAAACATGACTCAAGAACATGTTAAAGACACAGCCTGACGAGGTTCAAGTTAACCTGGAAATCAGAGTCTAAGTGACGCTAAATCAACATAAATAATCATCTTTCTCTGAAATGAGCCCAGATTTCTGTTTATTTATTTATTCTTTTGTTCTGTATTCCTGACAGGTGATTGGTTGAATGTGATGTTTATTTCACGCTCCGTTGGATCACATGTGGTTTCATTTCCACACATTCCTACCTGAGATTCTTCATCTCTCTACTAATGCTGCTTAATTCATTCCTTAAAAAAACCCCAAATTTCAAAGGGTTGCAGACCCAGATCCAATCAAATCTGTTCAGCTAACAAGCATGAGAGCAGAAGAGGAGGCTCAAACATGTGACGAGGATGAAGGTCTGGGATCCTCCCTCCACTGCTGGTTCTCATTTCAAACTCTTGGTCGACACTTTTTCTCGCTCCTGTTGCATTCAGACGGTGAACATCAGCCAGAGGCAGCAATTTTCCAGAATACAGGAACTACACCCATGAATAAGAAAAAAAAAAAAAAACAAACTCAAAAAATCTGTTGAGAAAATTGGTTTTGCAAATGATCCGAGACGGACGAAATCCCAGCACGTTTTCCCGGGCCGTCGGGATCCTGCAGAGGAGGTTTTAGTCCAAATTCGACAAATGCAAAACGTGACTTTGTTTCTATACTTGCAAGAAAACTCTGCAGGGAGGTTTGTGATTGAGAGGAGAGGCCCAAACACAGAACTGCTGGAGTCAAGTTCAAACTTTTTCTCTAATTTCACAACTTTTTCCAAGTTCCAAGTAATGATGTTTTTGCTAAACATGAACTTTTTCATGAATGAGTAAACAGAAACAAAAACTTTCTTTAGACTAAAGTTTCTGTCCTGCTGGTTTTTAAGTTTGACTTAAAGGAGAGAGTTTCTGCAGGCCTTAAACCAGGAGTGTCCAACTCAATCGCACGGGGGGACAAAATCCAAAACACACATTAGATCACGGGCCGAACAGGAGAAACATTTATTGAACACTAAAACTACATTTTAAAACTTTAAAACTGTAACTTTTTAACATAATTATGAACTAGATATATAGCATTACCTGTGATAATGTTAGTGTGAATGCTGGAAGCTGAATTTGGCCACTGAAGATGCTGAAACTGATAACTGAAAACACTAAAGCTGATAGCTGAAATCACTGAAAATGCTGAAGCGTATAGCTGAAATCATTAAAACTGAAATAACTGAAGCTAGTAGCTGAAAACGCTGAAATTGATAGCTGAAACTGATAGTTGATAACGCTGAAGCTGATAGCTGAAATCACTGAAGTTGATAGCTGAAAATGCTAAAGCCGATAACTGAAAACGCTGAACCTGATAGCCAGCTAAAATGTTAGCTAAATGTCAAATTAGCCTAAAAAGCAAACAAAAAAAACACCTTAGGTTAGCCAAAATAGCTAGCATGTAGCTCAAAAGATAGCTAAACTTCAAAATAACCCAAAAAAACTGCAAAAAAATTAAATTAGCAAAACAGCTAGCATTTACAAGTTTTATTTATGTATTTATTTAAAGTATTCATTGTGTGTGGGGCCATGGGTGTGTGTGTTATGGGGAGGGGGGTGTGTTTTATGGGTGGGTTGGGCTTTTACCGTGTATGTTTTGTTTTTAAATGTAAAGTATGAAAGACGCTTTTATAAATAAAGTTTGATTTGGTTTGATAAATATTAACGTAACCCCAAAATAGCCTAAAAAATATAATGAAAAAAAAACAAACTTTAATTAGCCATATCAGCTAGCATGTAGCTGAAATATGAGCTAAACCCCAAAATAGCCTAAATAATCCTAATAAATGCCACAATAGTCCAGATTGAATGTCAATTTTTAAAAATTTTAAAACTGTAACTTTGTACCATAATTATGAATAATAAAAAGTCAGGAATATTATTCCAGAATAAATCCACTAAAACCTTAAAAACTTTCAATATCTTACTCTCCATAAAAATATATTTTGTCAAAATTATACGAGTTAGAAATGAGCTCAAGATAACATCGGGTCATTAATAACAATAAAATGAAATGATCTGGAGGGCCGGATAGAATTACTCGGAGGGCCGGTTCCGGCCCCCGGGCCTCGACTTTGACAGATGTGTCCTAAACATTTACATGAACCTCAAAAACAACTTTCTGGAGAACGTTTCAGAAGCCCCGCCCCTGACGTTTGAAGCTCAGGTCTTTACGCTCTCACAACTCCACCCCGTCGTCTCACAACTCCGCCCGTCATCTCACAGCTCCGCCCCTTCGTCTCACAGCTCCGCCCCTTCGTCTCACAGCTCCGCCCCATCGTCTCACAGCTCCGCCCGTCATCTCACAGCTCCGCCCCTTCGTCTCACAGCTCCGCCCCGTCGTCTCACAGCTCCGCCCCTTCGTCTCACAGCTCCGCCCCGTCATCTCACAGCTCCGCCAGTCATCTCACAACTCCGCCCGTCATCTCACAGCTCCGCCCCTTCGTCTCACAGCTCCGCCCCGTCGTCTCACACCTCCGCCCCTTCGTCTCACAGCTCCGCCCCGTCGTCTCACAGCTCCGTCCCGTCGTCTCACAGCTCCGTCCAGGTCTTCAGATCAGTGGAGACGTCGGCTCATTCCAGCTGATCTCCAGAAAATCCATTTAACTCAGTGAGTTTGGGCAGAGAGCCAGGATCCGACTGGAACCGGCCCGATCTCATTTCTGATTTCACGCCGCGCTGAGCAGAGCGCCGAGACGGCGTGCTGACATATTGCCACTTCAGATGTAAACAAGCTGCAGCTATAATACTTCTGCTCCGCTGGACATTTGTGCTGTCAGGTGTTGTGCAGGTGAGAGCTGGCGTGCTCTGAATGAAGATCATCTGTGTGAGCCGTGAAGATGGGAGCCATCACGGACTCTGACGGGATCGGGAACGCTAGAGCGCTCCGGAGAAACCTTCAACATGTAGAGATGAGGTAAGGGAGGAGAAGAAGAGTCTCAACGGGGCGAATCAAAGGAGGAAGATCTGCAGAGCCGGGAGGGTGGAGAAGTCAAAGATTCATTGACTTTTTCACTTCTATTCCTGCTCTGGGATTTCAGGAATTCCCACTGATGTGGAGAGAAAGCAAATGTCGGTTTAGGAATTAAGTGAATTAATAAATCTGATGTTAACGATTTAATCTGAGCATCCAAACATGATATTGATAATCCTTATTTAATGTTTCATTTTCACTGTAATTCTGTCGTGTTCCCAGAGATAATGTTCTCCAAAGTTACATTCATGCGTGTCTTCCGAGTCGTAAAATCATTTCTCCAATCATTCTCAAGGACATCAACCTGTCGGTCTAAAATGGGAACAAAAGTCACAGTTTTTAAAGAAATCCTCCAAAATGATCAATTTAAAAAGATATCTATTTATTGAAAATCAAAATTAAAGCTGTTTGTCCAGATTTCATGTTTCCACCAAAACACGTCATGTCTCTGCTCCTGGTCCGGTCCAGAACCCAGAACGTCTGAGTTCGTTCTGCTCTTTTCTCACTGTGGAGATTTGCTTATTTATCTGAAGGTCAACCTTGGAATGAAATTGAGCTGCAGAACAGTTTCTGCAACATTTGAGATAAAGAACAGAAGATTCAAGTGAGGGAACGTTTGTTTTCTGGTGTTTTCTGGGTTTTAAGCAGCCATGGTCCGGTTTTACCTTCACGGTTCTGGTTTTACCCTCGCAGTTCTGGTTTTACCCTCTCGGTTCAGGTTTTACCCTCTCGGTTCTGGTTTTATCCTCTCGGTTCTGGTTTTATCCTCACGGTTCTAGTCTTTTACTTTTCAGTTCTGGTCTTTTTTTCCCAGTTGTGGGTTTTTTTTCCCCTAGTCTTTACCTTCTCAGGTTCTGGTCTTAACCTACTTGGTTCTGGTCTTAACCTCCTTGGTTCTGGTCTTTCTCTCTCAGTTCTGTTTTTTTGTCCCTGTTCTGATCTTCTACTCTCTCAGTTCTGGTCTTAACCTCCTCGGGTTCTGGTCTTCTTTTTTTTCCCCTTAGGTTCTGGTATTTCCCTCTTATGTTCTGGTCTCTCTAGGTTTTGCTCTTTCTCTCCTCAGTTCATGTCTTTTTTTCCTTGTTCTGGTCTTTACCTCCTCAGTTCTGGTCTTTATCTTCTCAGGTTCTGGTCTTTCCTTCACGGTTCTGGTCTTTATCTCCTCTGTTCTGGTTTTTATCTCCTTGGTTCTGTTTTTTATCTCCTTGGTTCTGGTCTTTATCTCCTCAGTTCTGGTCTTTATCTCCTCGGTTCTGGTCTTTATCTCCTTGGTTCTGGTCTTTATCTCCTTGGTTCTGGTCTTTATCTCCTCGGTTCTGGTCTTTATCTCCTCAGTTCTGGTCTTTATCTCCTCGGTTCTGGTCTTTATCTCGTCAGTTCTGGTCTTTATCTCCCCGTTTCCCGCCATCATCTTCCATACCCCCCTTCTGCTCCTCCTTCCTTCACTCCGTTTATCTTCTCGGGTTTTCTCCTGAATCCTCCACCTGTTGATCCGGTCTCAGAGTCTGGGGTCCTCGTCTGGTTCTGGACGACTCGAGCGACTCTGTGACTCTTTGAACTGCAGACCTGGATTCTCTAAAGTGTGAAACCTGTCAGGTAGAAGAGCGCCGACCTTTTAAACTCTCCGGATTCTTCTTTTGTTGTAGCCGCAGGTCAAAGTTCCTGAGGTGTGAACGCTCAGCAGCTGCGCGTCCGCGTTGATGGAAAACGGCGTTCAGAAAAACACAGCTGTGTTTGGGGGTGAAGACTCTGCCTCCATCACCTCACATTGATCTCCATTAACAGACGAGCTGAGTGCTGTAAGTGCTGCTTCATTTGAGATCCACAGACTGACACTCGTCCTGGATCAACATGTTTATTCCAAACATTTTACTTTGGAAGCTGAACTGAGAGTTAAAGATCAGACGGAGAAGCTTTTAATCTGAAAGGAGGATGTCGTTAAATTGATGTTTCTGCTGGAGCAAAAACCGTTTCTGGTTCCATTAAAGTCATTTTTAAACTTTTCTGCACTTAAATTTGACTGATCTGGAATTTGGTTGTATTAGGATGAAACCTCCAGCTGAGAGAAGCTGCATCATCTCAGTAGCTCATTTTCAGATAGTTTGAGGAGTGAAATGTGGCTAAAAGTGTGAATGCTGGAGCCAAAACCCCTCTTCCCGTCACCTGCTTTCCTGAGTTTCCTGTTCCTGAAGACGGACACGATGACCAGCAGGTTCCCGATAACATCCACCACGATGGTCGTGATGAGCACGCCGGCCAGCACCGTCACCACCCAGGGGAAGGGGTGCTGCTGCGGACCCGGGGCCCCCTCCGCCCCCGTCGGCGTGGAGTTGCGCGGCTCCAGAGTCGCGTCCACCGCGGTGGGCTCATGCTCCTCCAGGGGCATCAGTTGCGGGAGGTGCCTCGGGTCGACGAGTCGCATTGGGTCGTGGCCGCGGAGGGTCGGTCCGTTCAGCATGACGCGCGGGGGTCAGGGCGGGCGCACCCCGCAGCTGTGCGCTCGGCTGCGCGCAACGGTGCCGTGGCGAGCGCGTCACGCGCCCGAGTCTGTGCGGAAGGCATGGCGGGACTCTTTGAGCTAATTGGGGTTTCTGTTTATGAAGGACAGTCTGCGCATTTACGCGAATCAGAAAGGCGCGCGCGCGGATAAATATGTCCAGTCCCGTTGGAAAGACGCAGATGGACCGAACCCCCCGATTCTCTCGAACCGCCGCTCTACCTTCTCGCGCCGTTCTGAGGTCTGAAGGACGCTCGCGCGCCTCCAGCTCTGATCCGCGCGCTCTCTCTCCCTTTTCAATCCTCCCTGCGCACGTGCCTCTCCGACTCTGGATTGGTCCAGCCCTGAGACGCGCGCGCTTCATCCCCTCCGGTCCTCGTTCCTCCATCCATCACTGCCGCTCCCGGCAGCGCGCCAGTCTCCGCTCGTTTACTCCTTTCCCACTTTTCCATCTTTTTCGCTCTTAATTTTCCACGGTCGGTGTTCATCCTTCCTGCAGGATTTCCCGCCTCACTCTGAATATTTTCCCTTCAGGCTGAACCTGCTGTCAGACATAAACAGATTCAAACTTTTCCTCCAGAATGATTCTGCCAGCTTAAAAAGCAGCATAAATTACAGTCAGACACAAGAGACAGTCATGTTTGTGATGACAGCCGCGTTTAAAGAAAGAAGATTAAAAAATAATGTTCACTTTTCTCTTTTATAATTACCTTTGAAAGCTTTGATGTCAGACTTTGATCTTTCTTTTATTATGTTTTGCTTTAATATCCCTGCAGGTTTATTGGGTTTTAGTTGATGGAGTTTGGATTGTTCTCTTACATTAACACAATAAAAACACTTTTATTTAAAACCAGATTCACACATTGAGTGAAATCCATGGAAATCAATATTTTTGTGAAAAGAAATTCACCAACTTTGTGTTTTATAACTTAAGACGATGAAATGATTTCATCTTTGAGCACATTTCAGTCACAGGTTGCAGAGAAAGATGCATAAAAACCCATGAAAACGACATTAGATTCTAACTTTGTATTGCTGGAGCCATGTGCTCGTTCCTGTTACAAAGCCAGCTCCATGTGGGGGCAGCAGGAGACAATCAGACGTGATCCTGACATCTGTTTTATTCTGTTCCTGACATGCAGGTTTGTGGTTGTTTTGCTTCACAGAGACGAGTAATTTTATCACCCGATGCCGACGTGGGATTTCACCAGACGCATCAACGGATAAACTATCAAAGACAAACGTGATGATTCATTCAAAATGTTTATTCAGTCACTGGTGGTTTTAGAAAAACAGTAAACTTGGGAACAAACCTTCACTAACCGTCTAAATTCAACTTTATACTAAAAAAACTATAAACTCATAACAACCATCAGCTTTTTTTCCCAAAAATAAAATTAATGTAATAAGGTATTAATTACACACGTGAATCATGAAAGGATGAAGAATCCCAACCGTCCTTCTTTATCCAGAGTTGAGTTGTAGCAGTTGACCTCCTACGGTGGCCTGGAAGTTCAAATCACATCAACAAAACAGAAAAACCAACAATAAAAAAAACATTACAATTCAGAAATATAAACATAATTAAAGCAAACCAAAATGTTTCTAAGAACTAAAGTAACTTCCAGAACTAAAAATAAAGTGTTCAATAATGAAACAAAACAAGAAACCATTTCAAGAAAGGCATTATGGGATATCTCTTACTGGATGATGATGTTTGATTACCTTTTAGATAAAATCAAAAAACTTTTCCAGGACATAGTTTCTGAAGAGCGGCAGAAGTTCATTAGAAGTTCATCTCTGGGTTGTGGGTGGGACTGTTGGTGCAGAAGTTAGCCTCTGCTAGTTTCCCATCAGCCCTTTGTTTACATTCTCTCCTGCTAGCTTACAGCCCTGAGCTAGCATTAGCGCAGCAACAACAATGGCAGCAGAATCATTTCTATCCAGTTCTGATCCAGTTCTGATCCAGATTCCAGCTCAGACGAGGAAAACACAGACGTTTATGGATCTATCGGTGGATGAATCCGAATGGGGCGGAGCCAGGAGCTTATGGCCCCGCCCATGGCAGCTACTGCAACCCGAGCTTTTTCAAACTGTGAGTTTTCATCTAATCCTGATTCAAACATTTTGAATAAAAAAAACACAGAAACACACTTTTAATCTTAAATTATTTTACATAAATGTCTTTAAAAATTCTTCTGCTTTCCTTCTTCTTCAAAACTCTAAGGTCAACATCCAATAAGTGACATCCTATAATATTAACCTTTTCTGGTTTCTTATTTTTTATTTTTTTTTTTTCAAATGTATTTGGATTTTTGGAAATTACTTTTGTCTTTCCAAATTTTTCTTCATTGCATTGAGTGATTTGTTGATTCCATGAGTGATTTGTTGATTCCAGAGCAGAAACTTTCTCCCAAATCGCTCCAGATCAGCAGGAAAACCTCGTCTCCGTGGCGACCTGGATCATCTCCAGAGGTCCAACCGGACCGAAGCTCAGCCTCTCGTCTCCAGGATGTTTTCCTCCAAACCGCCGATGAGGACGGAAACAGCGAGTGACCAGCAGATCAAGAACATGCAGATAAATAAATGAAGAAGATGTTTAGTGGAGGAGAAAAGAGAAATGATTAATTAAACAACATGAATGTTTGATGATGTTTATCTTCTGGATGAGTCAGAACTCTGTTTCCTGATGAAACTTCAGGATTCAGACGTTTGTTCCTATTTCACAGTGATGTCATCAATGGTTATCCGACGGCGAGATCACCTGATTCAGGAAATGAATTTGATTTACTGGTTAAAGATTCTGTTTTTTCAAGAAGAAGTTTCCTCCTTTAACTCAGACGCGTGGTCGAGAGAGCATCAGGGTTCATCTGGAGAGAGAGAGAGAGGGTTTGTCTTCTGTGAGACGTTACTGTTGTTGTTGTGTTTACTGTTGTTGTGTTTGTTGTTGTTCTCTCTGTCCTGGCATCAGAAGGCTCAGGGAACAGCAGACCTTCATGTTTTATTAGAAGAAGTCGTACGGGGAAAACGAACATCCGTGACATATGAGCTGTTTTCAGAACATGACTGAGAGTGAGCTCGGTTTCTGTGTGTGTGTGTGTGCGTGTGTGTGTGTGTGTGTGCGTGCATGTGCGTGCATGTGCGCGTGTGTGTGGAATCAAGCCTCAGTAACTGTTATTAAGGACATGAAGTCAAAGTTTCTGTTTTAAAAAGAAAAATAACCTCTTTTTTTAACCTTACTCTTTTTTTACTTCTTTTCAAACTAAAATAGTAAGTTTTGAAAGTCATTTGAGATTTATCATTTGAAAAGACCCCGCCCACTTTCCTTTGATGTCATCATTTCCAATCTGCATATTTATTAAAACACTCTTTTTGCTTCCTATACAGCAGATTATGAGTGCTTCACAAAATCATTTCCTTCAGGAATTGTAATTTTAGTTTAAAAAAAAAAACATCTTAAAAATCTGCCGGTGTTTTAATTTGCTCCTCAACCATATTTATGTCATTTTATGTTAAACTGTTCATTTTAGATTGATTTGTCTCTTTTTGTTATTTTATTGCTTAAGCTTTTACATATATTGTGTCTGGTCATGTTAAGACCTCATTTAAATAAACCGATTTTGAACTTTATTGATTGACACAGTTTTGTTTTAAGTAATAAAGGATGAATTCCGTTCTCAACCCTTGAATTTTGGTTTTATTTTTACAAAGATTTCCTTAAAATGATTCTAAACATTTTATTTAAATGTTCTTTTTAAAATAGTGATTGTTATTGGGTCATTTTTCCAGACTGAGAGTGAAGCGTCTTTGTTCCTCCTCCTGTGACGGTGGAGGTGATCCTGTCACTTCTCCTCCCCTCTTCCTCTCCTCTTCCTCTCCTCTTCCTCCCCTCTTCCTCCCCTCTTCCTCCCCTCTTCCTCCCCTCTTCCTCTCCTCTTCCTCCCCTCTTCCTCTCCTCTTCCTCTCCTCTTCCTCTCCTCTTCCTCCCTGCGATCAGAGCTCTGGCCCTGTTCTGTCTCTCTGGATGGAGGTTCTGGGGCTGCAGACTGCTTTGGACCGCTGCGGCGCCTCTCCAGAAGGGCGAACGGGCCGCTGCTGTCGTCTCCTGTCTTCTGGGTTCGATCGCGGAGCAGAAAGTTTAGCTGCTGTGATGGAAGAGCTGGACGCCGTCTTCAGCCTGGAGCTTCTCAAAACTCACACAAAGAAAAGATTCACTGGAACTCTTCACATTCTGCTCCGACGGCTTTTAAGTTTTCATTTTGTCTTTTAAAATAACATAAAAAAGGAATAAAATGCAGTTTTATGCCACAATTTTTACCTCCACATTCTGACATAGTGATGATTCAGCAGTTTTTAAACCAAATGACTTTTATTTTGAAGGATAACTGTCTTCCTGCTTTGAAAAACATACATATTGTCACATATTGTGAGCACAAGAATGGTTTGTTATGGAAAACATGCAAAAAAATGTCAAAATTGCTCAACTTTAACTTTTTATGGTCTATATTTATCAGACTGGATTATGGGTAAATCAAACAGCAAAACATTCATAGGACGACTAAACTGCTGTGCTGATATCTGAGGAAAGGTTTGTCTTAAAGATAAAAAAGTGACACATTTAGGGACCTGTCAGCTTCATAGAGACTCCTACGTCGGGTTTAAAAGTGATTTTTGTTCTGCTGCTGATCTAAAGATGATGTGGTTCACATCCCAGCTGGGCTCTTTCTGCCTGGAGTTTACACGTTTTCTTCATTCATTTGAGGGATTTCTCTGGTTTCTACCCACAGTCTAAAAACATCCTTCACAGGTTAATTGGTGTTTCTTAATTGGCCCTCTTGGAACCCATGAACGGCAGAACTGAACCTGTTGCTGAAATAGTGTTAAGGTACAGAAATGACCTTTAAGGTGCTCAGAGGAATTTAAAGCCAGACTAATATATAAATGATCATTCTGTAATTTCCTGAACCTCTTCAGCTCATGTGAATCAACACATCGACATGACGATCTTCTCTTTGTCCTCCTAATTAACACCCTCCTCTTAACGAGCTCCAGCCCTTCTGCCAGAGCAGATAGCGAGAACATTATTCACTCATCCTTGTTCCCAGATCCTTCCTTTAATCCTGGCCCTGAGGTAAACTGGAACATGGAGTCCTCATGATGATTTCCCCCATTCACACATCGATGATCACACTTATGTGAGCGGCTGTTCTGCAGCCCGTTTTGTTCTGGTTTCATCCTCGGAGCTGAAGTTCTTCGTCCTCCATCGGCTCGCCAAACCTCAACGTTAGCTTATCTCTGCGGCAGACAAACCAAAGGTATGCAGTCAGGGAAACACGTCAGACGGATTTCACGCCGCCGGGCCGCCTGCCCCTGTTCTGTCGACTTTACGTGGAACAGCAGACGGCGTTACCCGTCGAGGGATTTGGTTCCTTCAGATGTGGGCGGAGTCCAACGTGCTCTGGAGGCCAGCCGTCTCTGGCTCCGACTGTCAACCACAACAACGTGAGCAGCCAAACTCCCAAATGGGAGGCAGATGGCTCCTTCCTTTAGTCTGGGTCTGCCGGGGGATTGAAGAATCCCAGGATTCGTCCGGCAGGAGCCAACATCCAGGGAGGAGTCTCTCCATTCACGGAAACTCAATTACAGTTGGCAGCGTTAAGCAGGACCCCTTCCAGCTGCAGGATTATGTCACCTTTCTGGAAAAAGGGAATTACTGTACAAACATTATGAAATCTGTGAATGTCCTCTTTATGGAGGAAGATTTTGCTTCAATGTGGGAAAAAAAATCCAGCTTTTCTTTATCTGATGTCACTTCAAACACAAAAAGAGATTATCCAACAAAAGGAAAAACGTTTAGGATTGAGGAACGTGGAGGACTTTCAGGAGTGATGTGTGACCAAACGGAATACAAGGAAAGGCGTAGAAGACAGAGCAGCTTCAGAGACTGATGCAGAGACAGGAGGCGGAGCAGGAAGTGATGATGCTGTCGTTCTGTTTGGGAGTGACCAGGACGGATCAGGAAGGAATCCATCAGAGGATCAGATCTTCTGGAAGCAGACGGAGACGATTTGGAACAGTGAAAGGATCCTGAGGTTGGAGATACCAGGAAAGACCAAAGAGGATTTAACTAAAAATGTGAGGAAAACCTTCAGAGAGCAGAAACACGCTGGAGCCTTTCATCTTTTTAATTACAATCATGAAAGCTGGAGTTTTCTGTCACTCAACCATCAAATCTTAAAGAAAGAGACGTTTTCATTCTGAATGTATATTTTTTACATTTATAATTATATAAATTGCCCTGAAAATGACACAGGTTGTCCCTAATAATCTCAGATGTGCTTAAAAGCTAAAATCTAAAAGTGAAAATCAAAGTGGGACAGGATGAGTTTGGAGTTCTGGAGGCCCTCAGGCTCACTGGAGCATCAAAGGAGCTTTTGGCCGACACATGAAATATCAGTTTTGGCTTCGCCCAGCAGATTTGAAAGATTTGTTGCTGTTGGATTTAATATCAGGACCAAAAAATCCCCAAAGATTTTTCTGATGGAAAACCGTTTTCCAGATATTTCACAGACAGAAACAGGATTTGGGATTTTTTTTTAATCATTTGCAAAGTACGTTTAATGGAAAAATTCTCACTTTTATTATTTGCAATTCATTAGTGATTCTTGCATCAATGACATAATTCTCTCGTGATTTGTGCGGTGTATACATGATATAAAAGTTATAAATGTGAAAAGTCATTGATTGTTTAAGGCCATACATTTGCATATTCATCTTGCAAAAATAACGAGCAGTTCCGTAAGAATTATGTATTTATTGCCCATAAACTACTTAAAATACGCATAAACTGCATAATTCTTATATTTTTTAGTGGATGACAAATGCAAGTGACACTTGTGACACATCACACATGTACCACATATGACAATAATTACATATATTGACAATGTGCAGCGGCCGTGTGACTCGACCTTAATGCAGAACTGCTGCGGAACGAGAATCCAACTGTTTCATTAAAGTCCCGCCTTGAGAATTTTATTTTTATTTTAAAAAAACATTCCCAGTAGTGTTTTAATTACGTTTTTAACCAAAATCTCACAACCAGAATCACTTAAAAAGACATTTTTCATGTTGATCTGAAGCCCCTGTTTCCAAAATCTCCTCTAAGGGGGCGTGGCTTTTGGAGACCCGCCTCTGATCACCCCCCCCATCCATCTGATTATGATAGCTCTGATTCTCGCTACTGTAAATCTTCATAAACGTCCATCAATGTTGGTAATGTCCAGCCGTATGGTTCTGATCCGGACGTCAGCTGGGACGAGGAAGTGAAGATCTTCATGGACAGAACTTCCTCCCAAACCCTTTTTCTTTCTTCTTCCAGTTCACCAAAGACTCTTTTAGCTAATTCTCCAATGTTTATTGACGTTGCTGTGATCAATACATTCAAGTCCTCTGGAAAATAATGATGATTCGTCATCCTGTCCATGCTGCTGACGCCATGTGTTTTCTGCCCAGAGCTCTGAACGTCAAAGCGAAGAATGAAGCTCAGGTTCACATGTTCTGTGTGGGATTTATTTGTACTTCTTCCAATTTTTTTTTTTTTTTTTTGTGGTTCATCTGTAAAAGTTTCACATAAAAGTCCACATTTTTTTGCACTTTTTGCTTGTACGTATGAAGTGATTTTTGTGCCACCATATTGTGAGAAAAGTCACACTTTTGAGATCAAAATGTTCTAAGTTGCAAACAAAATGTAAAGTGTTCCAAATAAAATATGGAATATTTGCTTTGAAAAACTTATTTTTTTTGCTAAAAAAAAATAAAAAATTTAACAAACGTTTTTAGATGCGTAGTGCCTCATCTCGCTTTCGCTCCATCTTTGATTTTGTTTTCAAAGTTTTCCCTCAGTGTTATGTTTGTGTCACCCCAAACAGCCTGCTGATTGGTCTAGATTCGATCCAATCAGGTGTCTGCCTTTGGACTTCCTATGGTGTTTTACAGTCTTGGACCATTCGGTTGAACTCAGAAGGAGCATCAAAGCTCAAATATACGACATGGTTCTGGATGTATTAATGTCAGTGTAGCGACCAGCGTCTTTAAAATGTCTGCAGTACAGAAAAATCTTTAAAAAAATCTTAAATGTCAAGAGAAAGTTGCATTTTTTCAAGGACATTTTTTCTTCTTTAGACAAAAGTAAACATCTTAGAGAATCCCTCCATACGACCAAGATGCGCTAATGGTTCATAGCAGCAGTGGAACTCGGATTCAAACACAAAAAAACTCACTTTTTGTGAGAAGTTTGTTTTGTTTAGTTCTGCTTTCTGGGATCAGTTTTTCTGTTTTGTGTCACAGTCTCACCTGCTTTCATTTGATAATGATCCACAGCCGTCCTCTTGGTTAAACACCCTCAGTGGATTGAAGCGTCTGCTTTCCAGCTCCGTCTCGTCCGGTCATCTGCTGTGTCTGACGGCTCTCCTTTGTTCCACAGATCGTTTGAGTTTATAAAGTTTATGTTCCAGTCCTGTCTGCTGCATTATGGGTCTGACATCAGCTCCTGACACCTTTACTGCAACCGTGGAACTTTGAAGTAATAAAACTTGATTAAAAAAACAAACAAACGTGAAATTTGCTATAAGACTCCTTTAAATTCTGTGAGAGCAGAAACTGATTTCTCGAAAAGCTGAAGATGCCTTTTATAGAAATGTCCTGGATCCTGCAAATGAGGCTCGTCCAGTTCTGTAAGCGCTTTTTGTCTTCTTCCTGCTCCAGCGTTGACTTTAAATCTTTGATGTTTGGTAGCGGTAATGCCTAAAACGTAAACATTTTCTCTCCAAACTGAAAGGAGATCTGGCTGATCAAGGCTGGAGCTAAATCAGAGGAAAAGCTTTTGTCTCTTTTTTTATTTCCTAAAGTCACAGAAAAAGTGACAAAAATAGAATCTGTTTTTTAACCTTAAAAACACAATTCTATTAATAACAGCAGAAAAACTGGAGCATGCGTGGACTGAACACTGTGACAGATCTCTTTTTCCAAAACAAAAGAGGAAGAAGGCTCGATTTGGGCGCGAGGACGGAGCGCGGAGAATCCGAATCATTCATTTCCACATCAAACGCTACATCCTGAAATCTCTGGATTTTCATCAAGTGGGCCCAAAGCTCCGGCCCGGCTCATCTCACATGCACTTTGTTGGTGTTTGAATGCCTCCAGTCTGTTTGTAGAATGATCACTTTCACTATCTGTGAGTATTTGAATGCAGCGAGACGTAGAAAAGCCCAAAATGTAAAAACTAAACCCCAGTTTCATGTCGGAGGAGCACAAAGCAAACTGCCTTCAGGGGTTTGTTTGCCGTTAACTCATCCCATCAGTCCATGAAGAAATGAGCTTGAGTGCAGGCTCTCCTCTCAGCGTGTGACGAGTGGTTTGCTCAGACCTGGAGGCGTTCGCTCCTGCAGCCACTATCGTTTGTTTTCATCACAGACCGCCTCACGGGCGCCGCTCGCCGCATGTTGGCGCCCCATCACTTCTCGGTGACTCCTGTTTGGAAATATTTGCTGCTTCTAACGACTTCTAGCATCGTTCATCAACCTTCTGTTGGGTTTCATGAAAAAAAATCCTGTAAGCTTCTGTTGACACTGGTGGAGTGTCACCTGTTGGATGGAGTGGATATATCCCATTATTACACTATGGTCTTAGTGAAAACTCATTTCTGATTGGCTGCATTAATGATAATGGAGACCTAATTTTAACATAAGCTAAAGCCTTTCAGCAGCGGGTCACACAAAAATAATAAACTCAACATTTTGTCAGTATTTGTGTCATTTTTGAGTTTGTTAATGACAGGAACTCTGCCATCATTTCCTTTCTCATATGATCAATAACGACATTCAGAAGAATGACATGCTGGTCAGAAAACAGGAGGCAGTTGTTCTCTGTGGATGGAGCAAATCCATGGAGCTTATTTAGAAAGGTGGAAGTGGGACGGAACGAGCAAAGAGAGCAGGACGAACTACTCAACACAGGGATGCAGGACTAACCAGTCCTCCAGGAGGGGGGGAGACGCAACTGAGACGACGTAAAGAAAAACAGCAGTAAAATAAAGCAAAGTACAGAGTCCTGAACATGGCATTGAAAGAAAAGATTAATAAATTGTTACCTCAAATAATTATTTTGTGAGTACATATTTTATTTGTAGCCACAAATTCGTATTTTATTTGCATTTTGTGCACACAAGTTAGCAGAAAATGGCAACTTGTGTGCACACAAAATGCTAACTTGACAAAACAAAATGCTACCTTATGTACAAAATGCTATCTTGTGCTCATAAATTCCTATCTTAAATGCACAAAATGTTAACTTGTTTGCACAAAGATGCTAACTTGTGCACAAAAATTCTGTCTTGTGGACAAAAACACTAACTTGTTTGCTAACTTGTTCGCATAAAATGCTAACTTGTGCAGATATAATATCTTGTTTGCACAAACACTAACGTGTGCAGAAAATGCTAACCTGTACGCAGTTTCAGTTATTAGATGCTTATTAAAACGTTCGGATTCTTGACAATGATGTTTAAAAGTGGACAAGTCATTTGATGCATGTTTTACCTTTAGTCAGGATTTAAAAAAAAAAAAAAGATGAATACAACTGCTGCAGAGGGTCCCGTGTTTTTGATGGCCTGGGGCCTCCAAAGAAGTTGCTGTCAGGAAAATGACACTCATCTGTAGGAGAACAGTACTTCAACTTTTTCTACTTCGTAGCATATGGGTATCTTCAGAGGAGGAGCAGTGGATGTGTTTGCTCCTCTGGACCTGCATGGTTCCAGCAGCAGCAGAGGAAACCCTGTGTGATGTTACATTCTTAGCCTGAGGACATCTTCATGCATGAGTAACTGATTCCAGCTCTGTTATCAGTAAACACGGTTCTTCATGGAAACTTTGAATCTCTTTCAGACTCTTTTCTCATTTTGTAAAATTATTTATAAGCTGTTTATTACACAAACATTTCATAGATGCTGATGTTGGTCCTCAGTCTGAAGCCAATCCAGCAGCTAAAGTCACCAGAGTGGCTGCAAAGATAACACAGTTGCCAGTTTTGTGTTGGCTGAAGGGTGCAGCGGCGTGTGTGTTTATCTTTAAACTGTCTACAACCGTGTTTCTATATATAAAATGTATTCCAGGGCAAATTTGCTGCAGCAAATCCCCAGCTGTTTCCATTGTGTGCAGCCCCACAGCAGCAGAACAATGAGGTGCATTTTTAGACATAAATTCCCAGAAATCCCTGCAACCTGGTACGGGTCACCTTTGACCCGCCTCCCTCTCCCGATGGCTCTTTGCAGTCAGGAAATGCTGTGCTGTTTCTGATAAAGCGCCGCAGCGGAGCGCCGCCTGATTGCATTAGTGCTCTTTCAGGTCGCACGTGGGACGTTACCCAGGAATCCGAGCGTTTAAACGCACTCGAAGCAGGCGCCACGCTTTTACACGATCATCAAGATAAGCAAACCCTGCATCTGCATATTCATGACCCCCACTTACACCATGAATCATTCATTATCTATTACCTGAATATAACAAGCTCAGTTTTTCCCACATTTACACACCGGGCACGTGTGCATCTTCTTCACCGACTTATGCGGGGGTCTGCAACCTGAGGCCCCGGAGCCACACGTGGTTCCTAAATCCCTCCATCGTCTCTGGATATAGAATAATAAAACGTTCTTCAGTTTAAAAAGTAATATTTTTGGACTACAAGGTAAATCAAGTGACATAAAATAGTTAAATAAGTCGAGCTTTATTCAACTCACTAACAGATGAAGCACAGGACGGCTCCTGACTACATTACCCATGATGCTCCAACAATCCTTTTTCATAGTCTAACTGGGTTGAAGATGCAAGAAAATACAATAATTCTCATTGTTAGCATGTGAATAAAAGATTAGACTTTTTCTAGATACATAAACGAGCTGATGTACTTCCTGTTTGTGTTGTTATTTCAAATGTTTACAATTTAACAAAGTTTTAACTTTAAGTCAAGTTAAGATAAAGTCAAAAATCTTTAAAAAAATCATTTTAATAGATAAAGATAGAAAACTGTATTATTAAATCACATGAATACTTTCCAGAGCGGCTTTACCTTGAGAGTGCTGTTAGTTTTTGTAACAAAACATGTTTGCAGACATTTTTTGTCACAAAGTCGAAGGTTTATAATCTGGAAACACAACTAAAAACCTGTCAGAAGAAGTCGATGTTCCACAGACGGTTTAAGTTTTGGCTGTTTTTTTCTTCTTCTTCGGCTCCCATTTGTTGGTTTTGTCATGTTGTTTGGTTGACAGACGTGCTCTGCTCCCACCACCTCCTCCATCACCTCCTCCATCACCTCCTCCATCACCTCCTCCATCACCTCCTCCACCACCTCCTCCATCACCTCCTCCATCACCTCCTCCTTCTGCAGACTGACTCCTCCTCCTTTGTTGTGTTTCCCATTTTTATTGGATGTTTATGGACTCTCCCTTTCTGCTGCTGTTTCATCCATTTCAGTCTGAGCTGATTCATCTCTGCGGTTCTTCTATTTTTCTCCATCAGTTTAAACCTTAGATCCTTCAATAAAAGGCTGTTAAAGTGGATGTAATTACAGTAATTAGTCTGATTCAGTGTACTTTTATTTAAAAGAGTCACATTTAATTCACCTGCAAATATCAACTGGATTGAAGGAGATCCTGGTGATTTGAATGAGTATGGAAATGCTTTCTGTGACTCAGAAAGACGGAGAAACTCTCCTCCTTGGCTGAGTCACATGTGAGGAGAAGCTCCTGATTCTGGAATCAAACTGAAGCCACGAACCTGTGAAGCCTTTGATGGCGGCCTTTGATACGGCGTCTCCACGCTGAGACAGCTCATGATGTTCTTTGGTATGGAGGAGAGGGTGTGTTGTTTCGTGCGTTTCCTTTCTCAGAAGCTAACTGACGTTCTCCTCTGATTTCCCTGCCATCTCTGCCGACGTGCCTTTTGCAGCCCGAGCGGATTGCAGGTTTGATTTGCATAAAGAGCTCCTTTTTATGGCGTGCTGCAGGTTCAAAGCGAGAGCTTTCAAATGTCATCACTGCTCTTACAATCAAGCTCAAACAATTTTTTTCCTTTTAGAACTTGAGAGTTAATCATTAATTACATTTCAGTGCTTAGAGAGGGGAGTTCTGTGCACACGTACCTTCCTTTCTTTTCTTTGTGTGTAAATGTGCTCTAGCTGTAGTCTCCTCCTCGTCATTTCTACTACGTTTTTCAGCGAGCTTGACCTGGTTCTGTCATCATCAGCCTTCTGCTGTGTCATTGTTTTCAGAACTGCATGGGTAGAAGATAAAACACTCATGGGCTCTCTTTGTTTGGGTTTTACTGTAAAGCCTGATAAAATTCCTCGGTGCCGCCGACCTCCAACGCGCTCCGGAAGCCAAAAATTCCCATGAAGCCAGAACTCATTCAATTTAAACTTTTTTCCTTTCTGGGTTTGATAGAATTTAAGGTTTAAATTTCTGACCTAAATGCTGTAAAAAAAAAAGTAAAATACTCTAAATAAGTTAGAGATATTGTCGTTTGTATGAGTTTTTCCTGAGAGCGCTCCATCAAAGGTCCGTGAATTTTGATAAAATACATAAAAGTTCCTTTTCATATTACTATCTAATTAAAATAAACAACATTTTTATTATTTTTTTATGTATTATCCCTAAAATAAGGACAATAATAATCCTGTTTTAGCTAGTTAAAAAATCATCAACAAACTCAGCGTATCGCCCAACGAGATAGATCACTAGAGGTCTAGCTTGCTGCGTACACAAAGTTGGACGCCACATTAAACAGACCTGGAAAAACAAGAATGTGACTTTTCACTAGTAAATTATTGCTGTCAGCTGATAAAGGAGAACTTCTAGAAGAGATTTGAACAAGATCTGAGTGAGTTTACGCTCAAAATGAACTGATCTTGTCGTCTATTCAAAGTCAATGACAGCTTTAGACTTTACACGGTTTCCATGTTTTCTGGCAGGATCACATGTTATATGGAGGATGATTGTGGTATTTGTATGTGTGTTAGACCTCAGATCAGAACAGACGACCTGCTGGTAATCAGATTACTAAGTGGAGAAAAATAAACTTACCAGGATTTCCTCAGTAGTGAAGAGGGAAGAGTCCATCATTTGGATGCATTGGGTTTCCTAAATAATATATATATATATATATATATTTAAGTTAAATTGTTTCACTTTGTACAAAAACATGATTACCATGATCTGGGAATTATTTTCCTGATGATCAGAGTTTTTTTCCTTTTTAAAATCAGACCAAAATGAATCATTTTATGCTCATTTTACTGTGCCTGCTGAGCCACGTCTGATTGTTTTTATACCATTCCAACGTGGCGTCGCTATTAACGTATCTTGAACAATAGGAAGAAGCCTGCGTGCCATCTCTAGTGATTTAACCTCTATGGTATCGCCCACCTCACCTTTCCCAGCAACATTGACGACCATAATATCTGTGCAAGTTGATCACACTCATCGTGAGCAGAATGGGAGACCATTCCAGCATTGTCCAGGTCACATGGTCCACTGCAAATGTGCACGATGGTGTCAGCATGCAATGGACAGTTTGTAAACACTAGTACCTCACATCTGGTTAACAATCTGCAGCTGTGCCTAACCACGTCTGAGGTCAGAGATCCAAAGGTTCTGGTCATGGACAGTAGTTCTGGATCTTGATGGGTACTGCTGACACTCAACAAGTCTCACCTGAAACACCTGACTATCTACTACCAACCAAAGAACTCAAAATAACTTGAATCGGGTTTTTAGACCCTCAGAATGTTGGATATTTTTTTATATTTGGCTCAAATACGTAAGACTCACTGTGAGAGAACTATAAGGAGAACACTAATCAAGTTATGTTTATCCCCCTGATACATTTGTCTTTGTAAGTCAGGGGTCCCCAAAGTACGACCCCAGATCGGGCCCACCTCCACATTTGGCCTGGCCCCCAAAACACTATCAGAGACGCAAGATTTGTTCCCCCTGATCTGGCTTTGAGACTGTTTGCTAACACCGCTACCAAAACACTGTTAGCATCAATCACAGATAGAACTGCTATTGGAAACACTGTTTCAGGTAGCCAACAAACTGATCCCGACCCACATCATTAACGAAAAAAGTTATGTGGCCCTCACAAGAAACAGTTGCTGGGACCCCTGTTCTAAGTGAAGTAAACCCCATGTAAAATACAACATCCACTGAGCTTTTTACTATATCCCTAAATTACTATGAGTGTACCGTCTCACATTTTAAAGACAGAGTCCTGTAAAACATCTTTTCTGTTGAAAACAATCGAGTGAACTGCTGGATAAAAAGTGACATTTCTTTGGTGAAGTTTCTAACCAGAAAAGTCTTCAGGCTCACCTGCAGTCAGAGCTTTCCTCACAGACGGGATAACTTTCAGGAATGGAGTTGTGTTGCTTTGTGAGCAGGAGCCACATTGTTAACTCGTCTCGCGCTCGCCTGGTAAAAGGGGATAATGAGGACGACACCTGGGGTGCTGAAATAATTGAAGCTGTTTGATGTCTCATCAAATATCACTCACACACGTGCGCACACACACCCACGCACACACACACTTTAACCTTTCCCTGTCAGTGCCATGAACAGGAAAACACACACCAGCAGAGCCAGCGACGGACACGCACACAGCTTCCTCGGCGCTCCTCATCCTCGACGCATTGGAAAGACTTGTAATGCGTCTCGACAGGAGTGCTTATTATTGTGTGCTTATTATTGTGTACATGTGCGGCAGTGATGGATTGCTGCTACTGTTGCAATTGTCATTTAAATCTCTCCTGGGTTCGAAATAATTATAGTTTACTGTTGAATTTGTTTATTTTTCCTCTCAGGCCGGAGCGAGTACACGATTTGTTTATTCTGCTTGATTGTTTGTTGTTGGCAGCTGTCTGAACACCTTACAAAAGGTCACGTTTCATTCAGGATGCCAGCTTCCACAAAAGGCAGCGAAAACGAGGCAAATGGACAATTTTTTGTCATTGTTGGAGGCAGGGAAATGCTCGTGTCTCCAAAAGTTTTACATTTTTTCCTTTGCTTGGATTTCCTACACCAACCTCGACTTTGAAAAATATGAGGACTGGGTCGGCCCGGGACCGTCTTGGTAAGATTTGACGCCCATTAAGAAAGATTTCATCCTCAGGATCTCATTGTGAAAAAAAAAAAATCCTTTCAAATAAAAAAGTTTCTGCTAAAGTTTAATGCTGTTTCTCAAAACCACGAAGACCGAAGGACACGTCTGCAGAGGAAACCTCTGAAATTGCAAATCAAAGTTTTATCTGAATGTTGCACAGTTTCCATGGAAACAAGGATCACAGTTATTGTCTTGCTTATAAAAATAAAAAATACATAAATTTGCAAGTCACCATGCTTTTACACCAGCTGGAATGAGTAATCATAAACATTATTGATCAAACTTGGGCAGATGAATTGAGCCGCTCGCAGTAAGTCTTCAAGCGATTTCCCAGTAGAAACTCTGATGTTTCACAGAACGGTTTCTTAAGAGGCGACCTCACTGCTGACCGTCAGTCCATGCAGACAAAAGCCACTGTTGTCGTTTTGAAGGTTTTCAGGCTTTAAGTTTGTGTGAACGCAAAGTCAATAAAACTTCACCAACAATCCCGTAATTGTTGAACCTCAAAGAAAAGGTTTATTTTCTTTCCTTTAAAGAACAACAATAACTGTAATCTTCGTCTCCATGGAAACTGTAGCTATGGGAAAAAAGAGAAGTTGAAACTTGGCTGAGGTCAGAAGGGAAGATTTGTGAGCAACTGTTTGGTTTCATGCAGAGGAGAACCACAGATGAAACATCTGCTTTGAGGATGCTCCAGGAGAAAATCAGAAGGATTTTCTATGAAGACAAAGACAATGACAGGATCGAGAGAGAGAAGGTTTGGATGAGGAAGAACAGAGAGTCAGAGAAGAACTTTGGAAGACAGTGGTGAGATGTCCTGTAGGAGCAACAACCTCTGCAGACCCAACAAAGAATATAATGTCACAAATTCACAAAATGTTGGAAAGTTACCTAAGGTTAGAAGTTTGACTGACGTTGGTGGTCTACAAAAACCTCTTAAAGCTTCAAAATTCACATGAGGAAACCTTGAAATGTCCATAAATAAATATCCCGTGGAGAGACGAGACCAGAGAGGAATTGTTCAGCTTTGATGTTCAGCTGCATCTTTGAAAGACAAAGCGGTGTGCGGAGGCTGCCGGCTCTGGCCTCATCCAGAAATTTAAAAAAAGAAAGGAAAAAAGTCACCTTATTTTATTTTTCCCCTTCAAGTTCAGCCTCAGAGACACAGAAACACAGCAGAAGCGGCTGTCATACACACACAGCCCCCTGTACCTGGAAAATCTTTAAATGATGATCATATAAACTCAAACATGGAGACATTATTACTGATGTTTTTGTAGAACTCTCCACAATAAATGAACCTGATTTCTCTAAATCTTCTGTGTCTTCCATTCATTCTAAGTGAGATATCCACAGATAGAGCTGGTGGCTCCTCCCACATGCGGCCGCGGCGTCAGGAACACATTTTTTAGAGGCAATGAGCAGCGAATTTGAGGCATGGCGAAAGAAGGGCGGGGCACCACAATTTGTCCCGCGAATCGCGTCTGGTGTGAAAGCACCTTTAATATTGTCTTGAAATAAATTATATGATTAACGTTCTCTGTCCCGTTTGAAGCTCTTCTTGCTCACTAAACTGCTAAAGAGTTACAGTTTATTCACATTTAAAAGCTGGAAGTTCTGAAAAGTTTTTAAAATATCCTTTTTGAAAGGATTTCCTAAAGTTTAGGAAATTTCCGCTAACAAAACCGGTTAAACGTGCGAAATTTCCACTTCTAGCTAGAGATAGTTTCTGGTGCCATCTTGTATGTGACCAGAGGACCCTCAATTTTGGAATATTGCTTAATAATGCGTCAGCTGATCAAAATATCGCTTTGAGGTTATTTATAGTGAGGAATGAATATTATAATCCACTTAAAAGTTAAAAAAGTTGATTTTTCCTCAGTATAGACCACATGTGTAAAGGTTAAGGCCCGGGGGCTGGATCCGGCCCTCTGGGTAAATATGTCCGGCCATCCAGATCATTTTATTTTATTGTTATTTATTTATTGTTATTAATGTTCCGATGTTATCTTGTGATTATTTCTAACTTAAATATATTTTTATGGAGAGTAAAATATTTAAAGTTATTTAAAATTCAAGTTGATTTATTCTGGAATAATATTCCTGCTGTTTTTTTATTCATAATAATGTAAAAGAAGTGATGTTTTCGAAGTTTTAAAAATGTAGTTTTAGAGTGTTTCTTTAGAATGTTTCTCCTCAGCCCGCGACCTTTGTTGTGTTTTGGATTTTGGCCCCTGTGCGATTGAGTTTGACGCCCCTGGTGAAGGTCCTTCTAATGCCTAAAGGCCAGAAGTAAAAACCTCAAAAATATAAACATTATCTGAAGACTATTTATGAATCAACCATGGGTTCTGATGATGAAAACTTGGAGGATTTGTAATAAATAAATATAATTTTTATTTTTTTTTCACATGATAATTACTTCAAACTCAATGCATTGTGGTCCACATTTGCCAATTTAGTGATCAGTGATGCACTTTTGGGAACTTTCAAGAGCACTGGATTTTGGAACTGTAGACTGGAACAAATAAACAGAATGGCAGACGCCCTATCTAGTGCACTAAATACTGTAATTACTAGTGAAGGACTTTTTTTTGACTGATTCAAACGATTGCGCCTCCAAGCTGTTGGAACTGTCTTATTTTCCAGACTTGGTTCTCTCATGTTGATCTTTGAGGAAAAACAAATCAAACCAGATGAAGGTGTGAAAAGGATCAACACTCCTGTCCCTTTGAGCCAGTCAGAGGTACAATCATGGTGTGGCAGAAGACTCACTCATTTACTTTCTGAGGGAAACACAATTTTTTAGAGGAAACTGCTCCCAGTAAGCCAGTTTTCCACAGATCCAGTTTTGTATTTCTGCAAATTTCTTCTGAAAGTTGAATTCCGAGTGTCAGAATCTTTTTTTCTGTACATCAATGCCGTGGGATACAAACCAGATTATCCAAGACTCACTCTGATTCTAGTAACCGGGTTACTTTAGAGATTGAGGTGTAATTAAAGCTCTTGTGGCAGAATGTTTACATCATTTCTGAATAAAAACGACCCATAGATTTACAGTCCCCTCCATTACTGTTTGCTGGTTTCAGGAGCAACAGATCCTTAGCTGGTCCCAGAAGAAGAACGCCTCCAACCTTCATTTAGTGCCATGAAGTATTTCCATCCTCTTTGTGGTTAAATAAGAATATTTCCAAAATAATGGATGCAGTGAAAAAGCTGTGGAGCCACACGGGAGACCTGAGTGAAAGGCAATAAAACTAACATGTACATTAAGCAGCTTATTTGGTATTTGCGGCATTTTGTGGTGTGTTTGCAGACAGAAAAAAAGGGCTCAGCTTTGTTTTCCCTGCGGCTCTCCAGGCAGCTTAATTCAGCAATGCTGAGAGCGGCGGTGAGCTGTGAGAATTAAGAGAAGGTGACACATCAGTAATTGCAGTATGTCAACACTCAGCGTATATTGATGAGCACAAGTATCAAACGCTTTGTCTGTGCAGAAACCCTCCACCTCGTGTCTGTAACCTTTAAATTGCGGAATTACTTCTTTCTTTGGCATTTGAGAATTGGCCGTTCAAAGCTGTCTGATGGAACAGCGCGGTTTTTGTCTCTGTGTTTGATTTAAATTAAGGTTAGGAAAGCTTTTATTATCCAGAGTAGCTCGTTTCAGACATTTGAAAACATAATTATCATCAATGCAAACAATTTGCAAACAAAAACATGAAATTACAGCTTTTTTTATTTGAAAGGCAAACAGCATCTCGGTCAAATGAAGTTGTTCAAGGCTTTGGCCATTTATCTTCATTATCAATCCCAGTAAATGAAAGCATGACTGGATCAGCAGGAACTGATGCTCCGACATACGCAATTCCGAAAGGTCACTTGGAGCTGCGGAGCAACATCTAACAACTCCTGCTGTCTGTGAGGGAATCAATCCCATCGGTGAATCAAGTTTGATCCCCAAGCTGTTAGAATCAAAGTGGTAGTGATCCGTTGTTGGTCCCAGATATTTGTGATGTGGAAAACCATAAAAACTTTCTATTTTTAAAAAACAGAATCTGACACAAAAACTATTTGATTGATCCATATTTGAACATTAGATATGTTTTCTGTATGTAATCTACCAAATGAAAAACTATTTTAAGCATCAAAAGCAAATACATGTTGGGTATTAATGTAACAATTATTTCAATATTATTATTAGGTTTAATAATAAATGACATATACCAAAAAAGCAAATTTATACCTTACTTTACTTTATATTACCCCCCCC